>NW_027195101.1:0-92500 GCF_038502225.1 Cherax quadricarinatus
GTAGCTGCCTCGGACTTTACTCTGTTGACGACTACTCTCTGTGTTCTGTTAGTGAGGAAATTATAGATCCATCGACCGACTTTTCCTGTTATTCCTTTAGCGCGCATTTTGTGCGCTATTACGCCATGGTCACACTTGTCGAAGGCTTTTGCAAAGTCTGTATATATTACATCTGCATTCTTTTTGTCTTCTAGTGCATTTAGGACCTTGTCGTAGTGATCCAGTAGTTGAGACAGACAGGAGCGACCTGTTCTAAACCCATGTTGCCCTGGGTTGTGTAACTGATGGGTTTCTAGATGGGTGGTGATCTTGCTTCTTAGGACCCTTTCAAAGATTTTTATGATATGGGATGTTAGTGCTATTGGTCTGTAGTTCTTTGCTGTTGCTTTACTGCCCCCTTTGTGGAGTGGGGCTATGTCTGTTGTTTTTAGTAACTGAGGGACGACCCCCGTGTCCATGCTCCCTCTCCATAGGATGGAAAAGGCTCGTGATAGGGGCTTCTTGCAGTTCTTGATGAACACAGAGTTCCATGAGTCTGGCCCTGGGGCAGAGTGCATGGGCATGTCATTTATCGCCTGTTCGAAGTCATTTGGCGTCAGGATAACATCGGATAGGCTTGTGTTAATCAAATTTTGTGGCTCTCTCATAAAAAATTCATTTTGATCTTCGACTCTCAGTCTGGTTAGCGGCTTGCTAAAAACTGAGTCATATTGGGTCTTGAGTAGCTCACTCATTTCCTTGCTGTCATCTGTGTAGGACCCATCTTGTTTAAGTAGGGGCCCAATACTGGGCGTTGTTCTCGATTTTGATTTGGCATAGGAGAAGAAATACTTTGGGTTTCTTTCGATTTCATTTATAGCTTTTAGTTCTTCCCGCGATTCCTGACTCCTAAAGGATTCTTTTAGCTTAAGTTCGATGCTTGCTATTTCTCTGACCAGTGTCTCCCTGCGCATTTCAGATATATTGACCTCTTTTAGCCTCTCTGTTATTCTTTTCCGTCGCCTGTAAAGGGAGCGCCTGTCTCTTTCTATTTTACATCTACTCCTCCTTTTTCTTAGAGGAATAAGCCTTGTGCATACATCGAGTGCCACCGAGTTAATCTGTTCTAGGCATAAGTTTGGGTCTGTGTTGCTTAGTATATCTTCCCAGCTTATATCGGTTAGGACTTGGTTTACTTGGTCCCACTTTATGTTTTTGTTATTGAAGTTGAATTTGGTGAATGCTCCCTCGTGACTAGTCTCATTTTGTCGGTCTGGGGCTCCTCGCATACATGTCTGAACCTCAATTATGTTGTGATCTGAGTATATTGTTTTTGATATGGTGACATTTCTTATCAGATCATCATTGTTAGTGAATATGAGGTCTAGTGTATTCTCCAGTCTAGTAGGCTCTATTATTTGCTGGTTTAAATTGAATTTTGTGCAGAGATTTAAAAGCTCGTGTGAGTGTGAGTTTTCATCAGAGCTGCCTCCTGGTGTTATTACTGCAACAATATTATTTGCTATATTCCTCCATTTTAGGTGCCTTAAGTTGAAATCCCCCAGGAGCAAGATGTTGGGTGCAGGAGCTGGAAGATTTTCCAGACAGTGGTCAATTTTTAACAGCTGTTCCTGGAATTGTTGGGATGTTGCATCCGGAGGCTTGTAGACTACCACAATGACTAGGTTTTGGTTCTCGACCTTTACTGCTAAAACTTCCACTACGTCATTTGAGGCATTAAGCAGTTCTGTGCAAACAAGTGACTCTGCAATGTACAGGCCAACCCCCCCCCCCTTTTGCCTGTTCACTCTGTCACATCTGTATAGGTTGTAACCTGGGATCCATATTTCATTGTCCAAGTGATCCTTTATGTGGGTCTCAGTGAAAGCCGCGAACATTGCCTTTGCCTCTGCAAGCAGTCCACGGATGAAAGGTATTTTGTTGTTTGTTGCTGGCTTTAGACCCTGTATATTTGCAAAGAAGAATGTTATCGGACTGGTGGTATTGTTGGTACTGGGGGGTTTTTTTTTTCCGGCATTAGTATCTGTATCTGTTGGTTTGGAGTGGAGGCCATCGACTGTGGTTCCACTCCAGGAATGACTGGATTTGGTGTACGATTTCTGCCATTTCCTGCCAGTTTTTTTTCCTTCCTGGCACTAAAAAACCTCTCCCTCTTGAGTGGCTGTGGCTACCCAGGTTTTCCCATGGCCTGGATGTTTTGTATCATTTTGTCCCCTTTAGATGGTATGCCTGGCAATTTAAGTTATAGCACAGTCTTTCCTGTACTGAAGAGGTACACATTTCAGGGTGAAAAAGCTTACAGGAAGGGAGTTTGCATTTTCCTGTTGTCATATGGGCATGGCATTTTCTAGGGTGGTCATAGTTGCACGTCCCATCTGTTTTTCCAGATTTCCCATGCCAGCAGATACCAAGTGCATAGTATGTGCACAGGCTTGGTTTCCGCTTGCCTTGGGTTTCTGTGACTGTATTCCCTGTTGGTGCATGTTTCCCTGTCTTACTTCTATCCTCCCTAGCACCAACAATGGAGCTCCCACCAGTTGTTTTTGGTAATTTATCCTCACTATTGCTATTGGAGTCCTCTTGTTTGCTATTTCCTGCGGAATTTCTAGTTTGCAATATTGGTTTTATCTTATCTTTGACTACACTTGTTTCCCTACTATGGCTCCTGTCCCCTATGAGGTCATTTATATGTATTCCTTCCTGCGTATAATTCCCGACTATCTGGACAAAATCTCCAGCTTCACCATTACTGTCTCCCAGGACAGTATCTCCAGCTGTCTCACCAGCTTTTCTGTCTCCCAGGACAGCACCTCCAGCTTCACCATTACTGTCTCCCAGGACAGCACCTCCAGCTTTACTATTACTGTCTCCCAGGACATCACCTCCAGCCTTACAGTTTGTGACTACATGGCCAGTATCAAGGGCAGTACCAGTACAGTGTGTGTTGTTAGACTGTAGTCTTACAAGACACACTACAGTCTTACAAGACACACTACAGTCTTACAAGACACACTACAGTCTTACAAGACTCACTACAGTCTTACAAGACACACTACAGTCTTACAAGACACTAGTCTTACAAGACACACTACAGTCTTACAAGACACACTACAGTCTTACAAGACTCACTACAGTCTTACAAGACACACTACAGTTTTACAAGACACACTACAGTCTTACAAGACACACTACAGTCTTACAAGACACACTACAGTCTTACAAGACACACTACAGTCTTACAAGACTCACTACAGTCTTACAAGACACTACAGTTTTACAAGACACACTACAGTCTTACAAGACACACTGCAGTTTTACAAGACACACTACAGTCTTACAAGTCTCACTACAGTCTTACAAGACATACTGAAGGGGCCATTGAGGGGTCGGAGCGTGGAGAGAAAAAAACACTCGAAGAAATATGAAAATTGAGTTATTGTTACCAAAAAATAGCTGACCTTTCTGGCTACACTCTGGTGTAATTATTATCCTTGTACGATGTTTCTAAAAGGAATTACAGCCATTTATAACAGGCACGGTGACAGCGCCTTGCCTCACATTGCGTAACAAGCGCTGACGCGGCATTGTTTATGTTTTTCCCCCGTGTTATTTTTATCCTTTTCTTATATCTTTATGTCTAATATAATGCAAATTCACTGTCTGAGATCATGCCAGAGCGGGCGGAGCTAATATGGTCAAGGGACCAATCAGGTACCCTGGGTATAGTACCCAAAATGGCCGACACCTCCAGCCAACAAAATATTCCATGCCCACACTAATATCAATTATAAGGCTTATTTACCTATCAAATTTGATCTATTATGACATAATGCAATATAATAATAGCATATAAACATAAAAAGTATATATAATATATAGCATAATATGATGCCCAAGAGGAAAAAATATCTGTCGATGCCTTCCCTGAAGACGAAAGCGTCCGATTTCTCACATGTAATGAGAGAAAACGTATTTACAATGGTTAACTGTAATAAACACTCGTAGGTCACGGAAAAAGTGTAAAATAAAGCGAATTTTTCGGGGAAAAAAAATATTTCCCGGGCACCTGGGGTGCTGCGCGCTTCGGCCTATATCTCGAAAGTAAGTTATTTACATGTCGGTTCTCTGAAC
The DNA here is from genome assembly GCF_038502225.1 of Cherax quadricarinatus. NCBI lineage: Eukaryota > Metazoa > Arthropoda > Malacostraca > Decapoda > Parastacidae > Cherax > Cherax quadricarinatus. Next base: position 4,132 of record NW_027195101.1, read on the forward strand.
CATTCATCTACAAGTTATTTACCTATTTATGACCGAACCATCCTTATTTATGAATGAATTGACTTGATTTTCACAACAAACATAGGAGAATGATTGCCTTACAGTGTACCGTGTTCCTTTCTGAACTACCCCAAATATTTTCAGATTTGTGTGGGCAACAAGACCGACATCTTCCAAAATGTCAAAAAAGTTATTAAACTTTATTTTTTTTAGCATGAAGATAAGGTTCATTTTAGAAAAGGTACACGGCACGTACTGGAATTAGAAGTGGTCTATCAGCAGCAAGTGTCAACTACCTGGAGTTCATTACCTTTGTAAATTGTGAGTTCATTACCTTTGTAAATTGTGAATTCATTACCTCTGTAACTTGCTCAGCTATCAAAACTTTGGAGTCCAGTCCCTGGACCAGTTATGTACCTCTGTAATCTTTTGACTACCGCCCACAGGATGGGTATGTGGTGACTACCGCCCACAGGATGGGTATGTGGTGACTACCGCCCACAGGATGGGTATGTGGTGACTACCGCCCACAGGATGGGTATGTGGTGACTACCGCCCACAGGATGGGTATGTGGTGACTACCGCCCACAGGATGGGTATGTGGTGACTACCGCCCACAGGATGGGTATGTGGTGACTACCGCCCACAGGATGGGTATGGCGTGCATAATAAACATATTAAACTAACTAAACCAAGTTCCACTGAGTAATTGAGTACTGCCAAATGTAATTTTTCGTAAATTTTGCATATTTCATTTCCTTTTTGGCCGATATGATTGAAACTTCAGCAAAGGCTCTTTAATATAAGCTTCTAATAGTACACCAAAAATTAATGTAATCGGTTCATAAATAAAGGAGTCGAGTATGACCCCCCCAAAGGCCCCTGAAGGTACGGCTGTGTCCTCCACAGTGACTCCACGTTAAGGTACGACTGTGTCCTTCACAGTGACTCCACGTTAAGGTACGACTGTGTCCTTCACAGTGACTCTACGTTAAGGTATGACTGTGTCCTTCACAGGGATTCCAGGTTAAGGTACGACTGTGTCCTTCACAGTGACTCTACGTTAAGGTACGACTGTGTCCTTCACACGGACTCCACGTTAAGGTACGACTGTGTCCTTCACAGTGACTCCACGTTAAGGTACGACTGTGTCCTTCACAGGGATTCCAGGTTAAGGTACGACTGTGTCCTTCACAGTGACTCTACGTTAAGGTACGACTGTGTCCTTCACACGGACTCCACGTTAAGGTACGACTGTGTCCTTCACAGTGACTCCACGTTAAGGTACGACTGTGTCCTTCACAGGGACTCCATGTTAAGGTACGACTGTGTCCTTCACAGGGATTCCAGGTTAAGGTACGACTGTGTCCTTCACAGGGACTCCACGTTAAGGTACGACTGTGTCCTTCACACGGACTCCACGTTAAGGTACGACTGTGTCCTTCACAGTGACTCTACGTTAAGGTACGACTGTGTCCTTCACAGTGACTCCACGTTAAGGTACGACTGTGTCCTCCACAGTGACTCCACGTTAAGGTACGACTGTGTCCTTCACAGGGATTCCAGGTTAAGGTACGACTGTGTCCTTCACAGGGACTCCATGTTAAGGTACGACTGTGTCCTTCACACGGACTCCACGTTAAGGTACGACTGTGTCCTTCACACGGACTCCACGTTAAGGTACGACTGTGTCCTTCACAGTGACTCTACGTTAAGGTACGACTGTGTCCTTCACACGGACTCCATGTTAAGGTACGACTGTGTCCTTCACAGGGACTCTACGTTAAGGTACGACTGTGTCCTTCACAGTGACTCTACGTTAAGGTACGACTGTGTCCTTCACACGGACTCCATGTTAAGGTACGACTGTGTCCTCCACAGTGACTCCACGTTAAGGTACGACTGTGTCCTTCACAGGGACTCCATGTTAAGGTACGACTGTGTCCTTCACAGGGATTCCACGTTAAGGTACGACTGTGTCCTTCACAGTGACTCTACGTTAAGGTACGACTGTGTCCTTCACACGGACTCCACGTTAAGGTACGACTGTGTCCTTCACAGTGACTCTACGTTAAGGTACGACTGTGTCCTTCACACGGACTCCATGTTAAGGTACGACTGTGTCCTTCACAGGGATTCCACGTTAAGGTATGACTGTGTCCTTCACAGTGACTCTACGTTAAGGTATGACTGTGTCCTTCACAGTGACTCTACGTTAAGGTACGACTGTGTCCTTCACAGTGACTCCACGTTAAGGTACGACTGTGTCCTTTACAGGGAATCCACGTTAAGGTACGACTGTATCCTTCACAGTGACTCTACGTTAAGATACGACTGTGTCCTTCACACGGACTCCAACGAGATATTTGACGAACTGTAATGAGGCACAAGTCGTCCTCACTAAACAAGATCATCGTCTTTACCAACACCATAGAACATAATATTGGAAACAACAACGTTGTCTAATAAATATATCCCAGTGTTTACTACTACTACTACCACTAGTGAACATCGAAATGGTACCTCAATAGTATTGCAATAACTACAGTAAATTATACAATATTCACTTATTACACCAGAGTTACAGTACCATGTACATAATAAGTTACAGTACCATGTACATAATAAGTTACAGTAACATGCACATAATAAGTTACAGTACCATGTACATAATAAGTTACAGTACCATGTACATAATAAGTTACAGTACCATGTACATAATAAGTTACAGTACCATGTACATAATAAGTTACAGTACCATGTACATAATAAGTTACAGTACCATGCACATAATAAGTTACTGTACCATGTACATAATAAGTTGCAGTACCATGCACATAATAAGTTACAGTACCATGTACATAATAAGTTACAGTACCATGTACATAATAAGTTACAGTACCATGTACATAATAAGTTACAGTACCATGTACATAATAAGTTACAGTACCATGTACATAATAAGTTACAGTACCATGTACATAATAAGTTACAGTACCATGTACATAATAAGTTACAGTTCCATGTACATAATAAGTTACAGTACCATGTACATAACAAGTTACAGTACCATGTACATAATAAGTTACAGTACCATGTACATAATAAGTTACAGTACCATGTACATAATAAGTTACAGTACCATGCACATAATAAGTTACAGTACCATGCACACAATAAGTTACAGTACCATGCACATAATAAGTTACAGTACCATGCACATAATAAGTTACAGTACCATGCACATAATAAGTTACAGTACCATGCACATCATAAGTTAAAGTATCATGCACATAATAAGTTACAGTACCATGTACATCATAAGTTAAAGTATCATGCACATAATAAGTTACAGTACCATGCACATCATAAGTTAAAGTATCATGCACACAATAAGTTACAGTACCATGCACACAATAAGTTACAGTACCATGCACATAATAAGTTACAGTACCATGCACATAATAAGTTACAGTATCATGCACATCATAAGTTAAAGTATCATGCACATAATAAGTTACAGTATCATGCACATAATAAGTTACAGTATCATGCACACAATAAGTTACAGTACCATGCACATCATAAGTTACAGTATCATGCACATAATAAGTTACAGTATCATGCACATAATAAGTTACAGTACCATGCACATAATAAGTTATAGTATCATGCACATAATAAGTTACAGTATCATGCACACAATAAGTTACAGTACCATGCACATCATAAGTTACAGTATCATGCACATAATAAGTTACAGTATCATGCACATAATAAACTACAGTACCATGCACATAATAAGTTACAGTATCATGCACATAATAAACTACAGTACCATGCACATAATAAGTTACAGTACCATGTACATAATAAGTTACAGTACTATGCACATAATAAGTTACAGTACCATGCACATAATAAGTTACAGTATCATGCACATAATAAACTACAGTATCATGTACATAATAAGTTACAGTACCATGTACATAATAAGTTACAGTACTATGCACATAATAAGTTACAGTACCATGCACATAATAAGTTACAGTATCATGCACATAATAAACTACAGTATCATGCACATAAGTTACAGTACCATGCACATAATAAGTTACAGTATCATGTACATAATAAGTTACAGTACCATGCACATAATAAGTTACAGTATCATGCACATAATAAACTACAGTATCATGTACATAATAAGTTACAGTACCATGCACATAATAAGTTACAGTATCATGCACATAATAAACTACAGTATCATGTATATAATAAGTTACAGTACTATGCACATAATAAGTTACAGTACCATGCACATAATAAGTTACAGTATCATGCACATAATAAACTACAGTATCATGTACATAATAAGTTACAGTACTATGCACATAATAAGTTACAGTATCATGCACATAATAAACTACAGTATCATGCACATAATAAGTTACAGTATCATGCACATAATAAGTTATAGTATCATGTACATAATAAGTTACAGTACTATGCACATAATAAGTTACAGTACCATGCACATAATAAGTTACAGTATCATGCACATAATAAGTTACAGTATCATGCACATAATAAGTTACAGTATCATGCACATAAGTTACAGTATCATGCACATAATAAGTTACAGTACCATGTACATAATAAGTTACAGTATCATGCACATAATAAGTTACAGTATCATGTACATAATAAGTTACAGTATCATGCACATAATAAGTTACAGTATCATGTACATAATAGGTTACAGTATCATGCACATAATAAGTTACAGTATCATGCACATAATAAGTTACAGTATCATGCACATAATAAGTTACAGTATCATGTACATAATAAGTTACAGTACTATGCACATAATAAGTTACAGTACCATGCACATAATAAGTTACAGTATCATGCACATAATAAGTTACAGTACCATGTACATAATAAGTTACAGTATCATGCACATAATAAGTTGCAGTATCATGCACATAATAAGTTACAGTACCATGTACATAATAAGTTACAGTATCATGCACATAATAAGTTACAGTATCATGCACATAATAAGTTACAGTACCACGTACATAATAAGTTACAGTATCATGCACATAATAAGTTACAGTATCATGCACATAATAAGTTACAGTATCATGCACATAATAAGTTACAGTATCATGCACATAATAAGTTACAGTATCATGCACATAATAAGTTACAGTATCATGCACATAATAAGTTACAGTACCACGTACATAATAAGTTACAGTATCATGCACATAATAAGTTACAGTATCATGCACATAATAAGTTACAGTATCATGCACATAATAAGTTACAGTATCATGCACATAATAAGTTACAGTATCATGCACATAATAAGTTACAGTACCATGCACATAATAAGTTACAGTACCATGCACATAATAAGTTACAGTATCATGCACATAATAAGTTACAGTACCATGTACATAAGTTACAGTGCCATGTACATAACAAGTTACAGAATCATGCACATAATAAGTTACAGTATCATGCACATAATAAGTTACAGTACCATGTACATAAGTTACAGTGCCATGTACATAACAAGTTACAGAATCATGCACATAATAAGTTACAGTACCATGCACATAATAAGTTACAGTACCATGTACATAATAAGTTACAGTACCATGCACATAATAAGTTACAGAATCATGCACATAAAAAGTTACAGTACCACGTACATAATAAGTTACAGTACCACGTACATAATAAGTTACAGTATCATGCACATAATAAGTTACAGTATCATGCACATAAGACACAGTATCATGCACATAATAAGTTACAGTATCATGCACATAATAAGTTACAGTATCATGCACATAATAAGTTACAGTACCATGTACATAATAAGTTACAGTACCATGCACATAATAAGTTACAGAATCATGCACATAATAAGTTACAGTATCATGTACATAATAAGTTACAGTACTATGCACATAATAAGTTACAGTATCATACACATAATAAGTTACAGTACCATGCACATAATAAGTTACAGTATCATGCACATAATAAGTTACAGAATCATGCACATAATAAGTTACAGTACCATGTACATAATAAGTTACAGTACCATGCACATAATAAGTTACAGTATCATGCACATAATAAGTTACAGTACCATGCACATAATAAGTTACAGAATCATGCACATAATAAGTTACAGTACCATGTACATAATAAGTTACAGTACCATGTACATAATAAGTTACAGTACCATGCACATAATAATTTACAGTATCATGCACATAATAAGTTACAGTACCATGCACATAATAAGTTACAGTACCACGTACATAATAAGTTACAGTATCATGCACATAATAAGTTACAGTACCACGTACATAATAAGTTACAGTATCATGCACATAATAAGTTACAGTATCATGCACATAATAAGACACAGTATCATGCACATAATAAGTTACAGTACCATGCACATAATAATTTACAGAATCATGCACATAATAAGTTACAGAATCATGCACATAATAAGTTACAGTACCATGTACATAATAAGTTACAGTATCATGCACATAATAAGACACAGTATCATGCACATAATAAGTTACAGTATCATGCACATAATAAGACACAGTATCATGCACATAATAAGTTACAGTACCATGCACATAATAAGTTACAGTATCATGCACATAATAAGACACAGTATCATGTACATAATAAGTTACAGTACCATGCACATAATAAGTTACAGTATCATGCACATAATAAGTTACAGTACCATGCACATAATAAGTTACAGTATCATGCACATAATAAGACACAGTATCATGTACATAATAAGTTACAGTATCATGCACATAATAAGTTACAGTATCATGTACATAATAAGTTACAGTACCATGCACATAATAAGTTACAGTATCATGCACATAATAAGTTACAGTACCATGCACATAATAAGATACAGTACCATGCACATAATAAGTTACAGAATCATGCACATAATAAGTTACAGTACCATGTACATAATAAGTTACAGTACCATGCACATAATAAGTTACAGTATCATGCACATAATAAGTTACAGTACCATGCACATAATAAGTTACAGTACCATACACATAATAAGTTACAGTATCATGCACATAATAAGTTACAGTACCATGTACGTAATAAGTTACAGTGCCATGTACATAACAAGTTACAGAATCATGCACATAATAAGTTACAGTACAATGTACATAATAAGTTACAGTACCATGCACATAATAAGTTACAGTATCATGCACATAATAAGTTACAGTATCATGCACATAATAAGTTACAGTACCATGCACATAATAAGTTACAGAATCATGCACATAATAAGTTACAGTATCATGTACATAATAAGTTACAGTACTATGCACATAATAAGTTACAGTATCATACACATAATAAGTTACAGTACCATGCACATAATAAGTTACAGTATCATGCACATAATAAGTTACAGAATCATGCACATAATAAGTTACAGTACCATGTACATAATAAGTTACAGTACCATGCACATAATAAGTTACAGTATCATGCACATAATAAGTTACAGTACCATGCACATAATAAGTTACAGAATCATGCACATAATAAGTTACAGTACCATGTACATAATAAGTTACAGTACCATGTACATAATAAGTTACAGTACCATGCACATAATAATTTACAGTATCATGCACATAATAAGTTACAGAATCATGCACATAATAAGTTACAGAATCATGCACATAATAAGTTACAGTATGTTACAAAAAACGCGATTCTAAAAGCTTAGAGATCTCCAGTGAATACTAGAAAGGACTGCCCTTCTAGCATCCAGCCTGTTACTGGGTTTTCGTAACAAGTAGTCAGTATCCTTGTCCAATTATCCATTAAAATTCAGTATGGTTCAATAGCGCTTTAGGATTACAACTGGTAGGCTACTAACTAGAGAAATTAAAATTTAATAAATTTATTAAGTAGTAAGTTGTCTAGAGGTATATTATCAAATTAAATTAATTACAGCAATCAAAATAAAATCAATCTCTCGAGTTCAATATTATTGTGCTGAAAGCACATATCACATTTATAATTCTTAAGTACCGTCAGGTACATTAACATTTAATAAGATATAAATATGTACAAGTGTGTGTATGCATGTAAGTGCTCTTAAGTAGTTAGCTATGTCTCAAGACTCGAATAAGACTTAAACAAGTGACTGACAAAGTCCTCAAATAAACTAACTTCTTGACCGACTGGCAACCCGAACAGTCTGCTTGAACAACAAAGAATGCTAAGCCCAATAGCAATGCAATATGCGACTGCGACACAATCAGGATCAAGGAGATAATATAACGACACTAAGTAGGGACCATCTGCAGATCCTCCACAAAAGTTACAAAACTCCCATAATACTGAATCTAAGTTCAGCATAGGTAAAACTGTGACTGTGACAATACACAGGAACCAGTACAAAATTAGGTCAGAAGCTATAGCTCAGGACCTGAGATGTTCAGAGTGTCAATGTGACACACAACCTCAGTACAACGTCGAAAATCACTAAGTCTATACAATGTTCTGTGAACAAAGTTCTACAGAACTAACAAGAATAATGAGACAGACAATCTGTCCAACCAGCAAGCGAGTCTCCAGCAGACTGAATACTTCACACGAGGTGAGGACACCCCCCCCCTTCGATCACGTGATAGCTACGTGGACAACTGCAGCTCAGAAGCCGGCAGTATAACGAGCGACAAGCGATAATTACAGTAGTTTGACAATCAAGACTAACTGAGCACATTTTATATACATCCTAACAACATAAGCTAAATAACAATATAACAGTCAAATAATAATATAAAGTCATACATTTGCGATTTAGCTATTATCGCAAATATAAGCAATATAAAATTAAATGAAAAGGTAATATACATTATATATACATAATAATCATTGTAACCCATTCAGGGGTTGCAACACAGTACCATGTACATAATAAGTTACAGTACCATACACATAATAAGTTACAGTATCATGCACATAATAAGTTACAGTACCATGCACATAATAAGTTACAGTATCATGCACATAATAAGTTACAGTACCATGCACATAATAAGTTACAGTACCATACACATAATAAGTTACAGTATCATGCACATAATAAGTTACAGTACCATACACATAATAAGTTACAGTATCATGCACATAATAAGTTACAGTACCATGCACATAATAAGTTACAGTACCATACACATAATAAGTTACAGTATCATGCACATAATAAGTTACAGTACAATGTACATAATAAGTTACAGTGCCATGTACATAACAAGTTACAGAATCATGCACATAATAAGTTACAGTACAATGTACATAATAAGTTACAGTACCATGCACATAATAAGTTACAGTATCATGCACATAATAAGTTACAGTATCATGCACATAATAAGTTACAGTACCATGCACATAATAAGTTACAGAATCATGCACATAATAAGTTACAGTACCATGTACATAATAAGTTACAGTATCATGCACATAATAAGTTACAGTACCATGCACATAATAAGTTACAGTACCATGCACATAATAAGTTACAGTATCATGCACATAAGTTACAGTACCATGTACATAATAAGTTACAGTGCCATGTACATAACAAGTTACAGAATCATGCACATAATAAGTTACAGTACCATGTACATAATAAGTTACAGTACCATGCACATAATAAGTTACAGTATCATGCACATAATAAGTTACAGTACCATGCACATAATAAGTTACAGTACCATGCACATAACAAGTTACAGTACCATGCACATAATAAGTTACAGTACCATGCACATAATAAGTTAAAGTACCATGCACATAATAAGTTACAGTACGATGTACAAAATAAGTTACAGTACCATGTACATAATAAGTTACAGTACCATGCACATAATAAGTTACAGTACCATGTACATAATAAGTTACAGTACCATGTACATAACAAGTTACAGTATCATGCACATAATAAGTTACAGTACCATGTACATAATAAGTTACAGTATCATGCACATAATAAGTTACAGTACCATGTACATAATAAGTTACAGTATCATGCACATAATAAGTTACAGTACCATGTACATAATAAGTTACAGTACCATGTACATAATAAGTTACAGTACCATGTACATAATAAGTTACAGTATCATGCACATAATAAGTTACAGTACCATGTACATAATAAGTTACAGTATCATGCACATAATAAACTACAGTATCATGCACATAATAAGTTACAGTATCATGCACATAATAAGTTACAGTATCATGCACATAATAAGTTACAGTACCATGCACATAATAAACTACAGTATCATGCACATAATAAGTTACAGTATCATGTACATAATAAGTTACAGTACCATTCACATAAGTTACAGTATCATGTACATAATAAGTTACAGTACCATGCACATAATAAGTTACAGTATCTTGCACATAATAAGTTACAGTACCATGCACATAATAAGTTACAGTACCATGTACATAATAAGTTACAGTACCATGCACATAATAAGTTACAGTACCATGCACATAATAAGTTACAGTACCATGCACATAATAAGTTACAGTACCATGTACATAATAAGTTACAGTATCATGTACATAATAAGTTACTTATTATGCACATAATAAGTTAAAGTACCATGCACATAATAAGTTACAGTACCATGTACAAAATAAGTTACAGTACCATGTACATAATAAGTTACAGTACCATGCACATAATAAGTTACAGTACCATGTACATAATAAGTTACAGTACCATGTACATAACAAGTTACAGTATCATGCACATAATAAGTTACAGTACCATGTACATAATAAGTTACAGTATCATGCACATAATAAGTTACAGTACCATGTACATAATAAGTTACAGTATCATGCACATAATAAGTTACAGTACCATGTACATAATAAGTTACAGTACCATGTACATAATAAGTTACAGTACCATGTACATAATAAGTTACAGTATCATGCACATAATAAGTTACAGTACCATGTACATAATAAGTTACAGTATCATGCACATAATAAACTACAGTATCATGCACATAATAAGTTACAGTATCATGCACATAATAAGTTACAGTATCATGCACATAATAAGTTACAGTACCATGCACATAATAAACTACAGTATCATGCACATAATAAGTTACAGTATCATGTACATAATAAGTTACAGTACCATTCACATAAGTTACAGTATCATGTACATAATAAGTTACAGTACCATGCACATAATAAGTTACAGTATCTTGCACATAATAAGTTACAGTACCATGCACATAATAAGTTACAGTACCAAGTACATAATAAGTTACAGTACCATGCACATAATAAGTTACAGTATCATGTACATAATAAGTTACAGTACCATTCACATAAGTTACAGTATCATGTACATAATAAGTTACAGTACCATGCACATAATAAGTTACAGTATCTTGCACATAATAAGTTACAGTACCATGCACATAATAAGTTACAGTACCAAGTACATAATAAGTTACAGTACCATGCACATAATAAGTTACAGTACCATGCACATAATAAGTTACAGTACCATGCACATAATAAGTTACAGTACCATGTACATAATAAGTTACAGTATCATGTACATAATAAGTTACAGTACCATGCACATAATAAGTTACAGTATCATGCACATAATAAGTTACAGTTTCATGCACATAATAAAGTTACAGTACCATGTACATAATAAGTTACAGTACCATGCACATAATAAGTTACAGTATCATGCACATAATAAGTTACAGTACAATGCACATAATAAGTTACAGTACCATGTACATAATAAGTTACAGCACTACACATAATAAGTTACAGTACCATGTACATAATAAGTTACAGTATCATGCACATAATAACTTACAGTACCATGCACATAATAAGTTACAGCACCATGCACATAATAAGTTACAGTACCATGTACATAATAAGTTACAGTACCATGTACATAATAAGTTACAGTACCATGCATATAATAAGTTACAGTAACATGTACATAATAAGTTATAGTACCGTGTACATAATAAGTTACAGTACCATGCACATAATAAGTTACAGTACCATGTACATAATAAGTTACAGTACCATGTACATAATAAGTTACAGTAACATGTACATAATAAGTTACAGTACCATGTACATAATAAGTTACAGTACCATGCACATAATAAGTTACAGTAACATGTACATAATAAGTTACAGTACCATGCACATAATAATTTACAGTACCATCTACATAATAAGTTACAGTAACATGTACATAATAAGTTACAGTACCATGCACATAATAAGTTACAGTACCATGTACATAATAAGTTACAGTACCATGTAGATAATAAGTTACAGTACCATGCACATAATAAGTTACAGTACCATGTAGATAATAAGTTACAGTACCATGCACATAATAAGTTACAGTACCATGTACATAATAAGTTACAGTACCATGTAGATAATAAGTTACAGTACCATGCACATAATAAGTTACAGTACCATCTACATAATAAGTTACAGTAACATGTACATAATAAGTTACAGTACCATGCACATAATAAGTTACAGTACCATGTACATAATAAGTTACAGTACCATGTAGATAATAAGTTACAGTACCATGCACATAATAAGTTACAGTACCATGTAGATAATAAGTTACAGTACCATGCACATAATAAGTTACAGTACCATGTACATAATAAGTTACAGTACCATGTAGATAATAAGTTACAGTACCATGCACATAATAAGTTACAGTACCATGTAGATAATAAGTTACAGTACCATGTACATAATAAGTTACAGTACCATGCACTGTTGATAATTATCCTCCAGGAGAAATATTGATGTAGTTGGTGTTGGTAATTATCCTCCGGGAGAAATATTGATGCAGTTGATGTTGATAATCATCCTCCGGGAGAAATATTGATGCAGTTGATGTTGATAATCATCCTCCGGGAGAAATATTGATGCAGTTGATGTTGATAATTATCCTCCAGGAGAAATATTGATGCAGTTGATGTTGATAATCATCCTCCGGGAGAAATATTGATGCAGTTGATGTTGATAATCATCCTCCGGGAGAAATATTGATGCAGTTGATGTTGATAATTATCCTCCAGGAGAAATATTGATGCAGTTGATGTTGATAATTATCCTCCGGGAGAAATATTGATGCAGTTGATGTTGATAATCATCCTCCGGGAGAAATATTGATGCAGTTGATGTTGATAATTATCCTCCAGGAGAAATATTGATGCAGTTGATGTTGATAATCATCCTCCGGGAGAAATATTGATGCAGTTGATGTTGATAATCATCCTCCGGGAGGAATATTGATGCAGATGATGTTGATAATTATCCTCTGGGAGAAATATTCATGCAGTTGATGATGATAATTATCCTCCAGGAGAAATATTGATGCAGTTGATGTTGATAATTATCCTCCGGGAGAAATATTGATGTAGTTGATGATGATAATTATCCTCCAGGAGAAATATTGATGCAGTTGATGTTGATAATCATCCTCCGGTAGAAATATTGATGCAGTTGATGTTGATAATCATCCTCCGGGAGAAATATTGATGCAGTTGATGTTGATAATCATCCTCCGGTAGAAATATCGATGCAGTTGATGTTGATAATTATCCTCTGGGCAAAATATTGATGCAGTTGATGTTGATAATTATCCTCCGGGAGAAATATTGATGCAGTTGATGATGATAATTATCCTCCGGGAGAAATATTGATGCAGTTGATGTTGATAATTATCCTCCAGGAGAAATATTGATGTAGTTGATGTTGATAATCATCCTCTGGGAGAAATATTGATGCAGTTGATGTTGATAATTATCCTCTGGGAGAAATATTGATGCAGTTGATGAAATATTGATGTAGTTGATGTTGATAATCATCCTCTGGGAGAAATATTGATGCAGTTGATGTTGATAATTATCCTCTGGGAGAAATATTGATGCAGTTGATGTTGATAATTATCCTCCAGGAGAAATATTGATGCAGTTGATGTTGATAATTATCCTCTGGGAGAAATATTGATGCAGTTGATGTTGATAATTATCCTCTGGGAGAAATATTGATGCAGTTGATGTTGATAATTATCCTCCGGGAGAAATATTGATGCAGTTGATGTTGATAATTATCCTCCGGGAGAAATATTGATGCAGTTGATGTTGATAATTATCCTCCGGGAGAAATATTGATGCAGTTGATGTTGATAATTATCCTCTGGGAGAAATATTGATGCAGTTGATGTTGATAATTATCCTCCAGGAGAAATATTGATGCAGTTGATGTTGATAATTATCCTCTGGGAGAAATATTGATGCAGGTTGATGTTGATAATCATCCTCCGGGAGAAATATTGATGTGGTTGATGTTGATAATTATCCTCCGGGAGAAATATTGATGCAGTTGATGTTGATAATTATCCTCCGATAGAAACATTGATGCAGTTGATGTTGATAATTATCCTCCAGGAGAAATATTGATGCAGTTGATGTTGATAATTATCCTCCGGGAGAAATATTGATGCAGTTGATGTTGATAATTATCCTCCAGGAGAAATATTGATGCAGTTGATGTTGATAATCAAGTTTGAGTTATCTTAACATATATGTGGATTATTGTTATAATTTTGCTGCAATAATTGAGTAAAAATTGAATAATCTAATAATGTTTATATAATATAGTGACCCATTAACATACACACTACACTTCATACATTAACATACACACTACCCTTCATACATTAACATACACACTACACTTCATACAGTAACATACACACTACCCTTCATACATTAACATACACACTACCCTTCATACATTAACATACACACTACACTTCATACATTAACATACACACTACACTTCATACATTAACATACACACTACACTTCATACATTAACATACACACTACCCTTCATACATTAACATACACACTACACTTCATACATTAACATACACACTACACTTCATACATTAACATACACGCTACCCTTCATACATTAACATACACACTACACTTCATACATTAACATACACGCTACACTTCATACATTAACATACACACTACACTTCATACATTAACATACACACTACCCTTCATACATTAACATACACACTACCCTTCATACATTAACATACACACTACACTTCATACATTAACATACACACTACCCTTCATACATTAACATACACACTACACTTCATACAGTAACATACACACTACACTTCATACATTAACATACACACTACCCTTCATACATTAACATACACACTACACTTCATACATTAACATACACACTACACTTCATACATTAACATACACACTACACTTCATACATTAACATACACACTACACTTCATACATTAACATACACACTACCCTTCATACATTAACATACACACTACCCTTCATACATTAACATACACACTACCCTTCATACATTAACATACTTTTCATACATTAACATACACACTACACTTCATACATTAACATACACACTACCCTTCATACATTAACATACACACTACACTTCATACATTAACATACACGCTACACTTCATACATTAACATACACACTACACTTCATACAGTAACATAAACACTACCCTTCATACATTAACATACACACTACCCTTCATACATTAACATACACACTACACTTCATACATTAACATACACACTACACTTCATACATTAACATACACGCTACACTTCATACATTAACATACACACTACCCTTCATACATTAACATACACACTACCCTTCATACATTAACATACACACTACCCTTCATACATTAACATACACACTACCCTTCATACATTAACATACACACTACCCTTCATACATTAACATACACACTACCCTTCATACATTAAGATACACGCTACACTTCATACATTAACATACACACTACACTTCATACATTAACATACATGCTACACTTCATACAGTAACATACACACTACCCTTCATACATTAACATACACACTACCCTTCATACATTAACATACACACTACCCTTCATACATTAACATACACACTACCCTTCATACATTAACATACACGCTACACTTCATACATTAACATACGCACTACCCTTCATACATTAACATACACACTACCCTTCATACATTAACATACACACTACACTTCATACATTAACATACACGCTACACTTCATACATTAACATACACGCTACACTTCATACATTAACATACACACTACACTTCATACATTAACATACACACTACCCTTCATACATTAACATACACGCTACACTTCATACAGTAACATACACACTACCCTTCATACATTAACATACACGCTACACTTCATACATTAACATACACACTACCCTTCATACATTAACATACACACTACACTTCATACATTAACATACACACTACACTTCATACATTAACATACGCACTACCCTTCATACATTAACATACACGCTACCCTTCATACATTAACATACACACTACACTTCATACAGTAACATACACACTACACTTCATACATTAACATACACGCTACACTTCATACAGTAACATACACACTACACTTCATACATTAACATACACACTACACTTCATACATTAACATACACGCTACACTTCATACATTAACATACACACTACACTTCATACAGTAACATACACACTACACTTCATACAGTAACATACACACTACACTTCATACATTAACATACACGCTACACTTCATACAGTAACATACACACTACACTTCATACAGTAACATACACACTACACTTCATACATTAACATACACGCTACACTTCATACAGTAACATACACACTACACTTCATACATTAACATACACGCTACACTTCATACAGTAACATACACACTACACTTCATACAGTAACATACACACTACACTTCATACAGTAACATACACACTACACTTCATACATTAACATACACGCTACACTTCATACAGTAACATACACACTACACTTCATACAGTAACATACACACTACACTTCATACATTAACATACACGCTACACTTCATACAGTAACATACACACTACACTTCATACATTAACATACACGCTACACTTCATACAGTAACATACACACTACACTTCATACAGTAACATACACACTACACTTCATACAGTAACATACACACTACACTTCATACATTAACATACACGCTACACTTCATACAGTAACATACACACTACACTTCATACAGTAACATACACACTACACTTCATACATTAACATACACGCTACACTTCATACAGTAACATACACACTACACTTCATACATTAACATACACGCTACACTTCATACAGTAACATACACACTACACTTCATACAGTAACATACACACTACACTTCATACATTAACATACACGCTACACTTCATACAGTAACATACTGTTACACTCCAAGTATTGTAACAACTATTTCCTTCTTTTTAGAGCATAACAATTTTGGTCAGAGAGGTTAGGGTAATAATAATGATCCTCCGGAATGCCTAATTTTAATTAAGTATATTCATAATATAACAAAAGCCAGTTATAATATACGAATTATCGTATATAAGTTAAGAACACATGTTTCTTCTATAGTATCCAATATATACATAAGGCTTTCAAAACAGACGATTTGGAGGAGATCCTAGATATAACATATATATATAAATGGAGATTACTTTAATGTATAAAGTCTTGTTTCCCAATTGGAAGCAGTCAGAATAAAACAGAATATGTCCAGGCCGGCTAATAAATCTTGGCCAGTTACCAGAGACGAGCAGGAGTGTTCTCGTTGGCTGCTACTTCTTCACTCTCGTCCCTCAACCTTGAGCATACAGGTAAAGTGGGTCACGTGACGTGACTCACCAACACTCAGTAGAGTAGTTGAACATAAGGGGGGGGGGGAAGGGGGGGGTATAACCATCGAACATCACGGCTAACTATACACCGGCACACCGGGCGGCAGGCAGGTTACTATACCTCCAATTAAACTTATCATGGCCATGTTACATAAATTATAATAATTGTTAATAAGAATTAGTCTTAATAATACAAGGACGTTCATTTCCAATTTAGCTATTAAAGGAAATAACCGCAATGTAATATTAAAGGAAGGTTAACCATAGGGGCATGACACATACACACTACACTTCATACAGTAACATACACACTACACTTCATACAGTAACATACACACTACACTTCATACAGTAACATACACACTACACTTCATACAGTAACATACACACTACACTTCATACAGTAACATACACACTACACTTCATACAGTAACATACACACTACACTTCATACAGTAACATACACACTACACTTCATACAGTAACATACACACTACACTTCATACAGTAACATACACACTACACTTCATACAGTAACATACACACTACACTTCATACAGTAACATACACACTACACTTCATACAGTAACATACACACTACACTTCATACAGTAACATACACACTACACTTCATACAGTAACATACACACTACACTTCATACAGTAACATACACACTACACTTCATACAGTAACATACACACTACACTTCATACAGTAACATACACACTACACTTCATACAGTAACATACACACTACACTTCATACACTAACATACACACTACACTTCATACAGTAACATACACACTACACTTCATACAGTAACATACACACTACACTTCATACAGTAACATACACACTACACTTCATACAGTAACATACACACTACACTTCATACAGTAACATACACACTACACTTCATACAGTAACATACACACTACACTTCATACAGTAACATACACACTACACTTCATACAGTAACATACACACTACACTTCATACAGTAACATACACACTACACTTCATACAGTAACATACACACTACACTTCATACAGTAACATACACACTACACTTCATACAGTAACATACACACTACACTTCATACAGTAACATACACACTACACTTCATACAGTAACATACACACTACACTTCATACAGTAACATACACACTACACTTCATACAGTAACATACACACTACACTTCATACAGTAACATACACACTACACTTCATACAGTAACATACACACTACACTTCATACAGTAACATACACACTACACTTCATACAGTAACATACACACTACACTTCATACAGTAACATACACACTACACTTCATACAGTAACATACACACTACACTTCATACAGTAACATACACACTACACTTCATACAGTAACATACACACTACACTTCATACAGTAACATACACACTACACTTCATACAGTAACATACACACTACACTTCATACAGTAACATACACACTACACTTCATACAGTAACATACACACTACACTTCATACAGTAACATACACACTACACTTCATACAGTAACATACACACTACACTTCATACATTAACATACACACTACACTTCATACATTAACATACACACTACACTTCATACATTAACATACACACTACACTTCATACATTAACATACAAGCTACACTTCATACATTAACATACACACTACACTTCATACATTAACATACAAGCTACACTTCATACATTAACATACACGCTACACTTCATACAGTAACATACACACTACACTTCATACAGTAACATACACACTACACTTCATACAGTAACATACACACTACACTTCATACAGTAACATACACACTACACTTCATACAGTAACATACACACTACACTTCATACAGTAACATACACAATACACTTCATACAGTAACATACACACTACACTTCATACAATAAAATACACACTACACTTCATACAGTAACATACACACTACACTTCATACAGTAACATACACACTACACTTCATACAGTAACATACACACTACACTTCATACAGTAACATACACACTACACTTCATACAGTAACATACACACTACACTTCATACAGTAACATACACACTACACTTCATACAGTAACATACACACTACACTTCATACAGTAACATACACACTACACTTCATACAGTAACATACACACTACACTTCATACAGTAACATACACACTACACTTCATACAGTAACATACACACTACACTTCATACAGTAACATACACACTACACTTCATACAGTAACATACACACTACACTTCATACAGTAACATACACGCTACACTTCATACAGTAACATACACACTACCCTTCATACATTAACATACACACTACACTTCATACATTAACATACACACTACACTTCATACATTAACATACACACTACCCTTCATACATTAACATACACGCTACACTTCATACATTAACATACACACTACACTTCATACATTAACATACACACTACACTTCATACATTAACATACACACTACACTTCATACATTAACATACACACTACACTTCATACATTAACATACACGCTACACTTCATACATTAACATACACGCTACACTTCATACATTAACATACACACTACACTTCATACATTAACATACACACTACACTTCATACATTAACATACACACTACACTTCATACATTAACATACACGCTACACTTCATACATTAACATACACACTACACTTCATACATTAACATACACACTACACTTCATACATTAACATACACACTACACTTCATACATTAACATACAAGCTACACTTCATACATTAACATACACGCTACACTTCATACATTAACATACACACTACACTTCATACATTAACATACACACTACACTTCATACATTAACATACACACTACACTTCATACATTAACATACACACTACACTTCATACATTAACATACAAGCTACACTTCATACATTAACATACACGCTACACTTCATACATTAACATACACACTACACTTCATACATTAACATACACACTACACTTCATACATTAACATACACGCTACACTTCATACAGTAACATACACGCTACACTTCATACATTAACATACACACTACCCTTCATACATTAACATACACACTACACTTCATACATTAACATACACGCTACACTTCATACATTAACATACACGCTACACTTCATACATTAACATACACGCTACACTTCATACAGTAACATACACACTACACTTCATACAGTAACATACACACTACACTTCATACATTAACATACACACTACACTTCATACATTAACATACACACTACACTTCATACAGTAACATACACACTACACTTCATACATTAACATACAAGCTACACTTCATACATTAACATACACGCTACACTTCATACATTAACATACACACTACCCTTCATACATTAACATACACACTACACTTCATACATTAACATACACGCTACACTTCATACATTAACATACACGCTACACTTCATACATTAACATACACACTACACTTCATACATTAACATACACGCTACACTTCATACATTAACATACACACTACCCTTCATACATTAACATACACACTACCCTTCATACATTAACATACACACTACACTTCATACATTAACATACACGCTACACTTCATACATTAACATACACACTACCCTTCATACATTAACATACACACTACCCTTCATACATTAACATACACACTACACTTCATACATTAACATACACACTACACTTCATACATTAACATACACACTACACTTCATACATTAACATACACACTACACTTCACACATTAACATACACGCTACCCTTCATACATTAACATACACACTAACAGTGTTTTTGACCGGGTTTGTCTAGTATACGGGTCACCTTGATGTTAATGTTTACCGTATTAACCCGGAACTTATATTTGATGAGTTACAATGAGTTACTCAAGCAGATACTTGAGTTTGTATCATCATGTGAATAATGATTGTGTAAGATTATTGTATCTGGTAACTGTTATTGTTGTTGTTGTATTACATCCAGAATTAACACACATGTCCAACAGTTGGGTAACTTTATTGCTGGAACATTTCGCCTATACAGTAGTCTCCTGTGTGGGCGAAACATTGCATCAGTAAAGATACACAACTGTTGTACATGTGTCTTAATCGTCAAGTTGTTAATATTTTGTACTATTTTGTACTATTTTGTACTATTTTGTACTATTTTCAACATATTTGGTCAACTTAATTATGCAGGAAGTCGGTCGTCTCTGAATTCAAGTTAATTTTGCAGTCTTGTACAACTTTTAGCATCCTGGTGTTGAGAGATGTTACTTGTTATGTATGTGTTACCACAGATACTTTGTGTTACTTTGTGGTCGTCATTTATTTCTGTTATCTTGAGAAGATCATTGTTAGTTGTTAGTTAGTTCTAGGTAACTTACACTATGTCGGATCATTGTTAGTTGTTAGTTAGTTGTGGTCGTTCTAGGTAACTTACACTATGTCGGATCATTGTTAGTTGTTAGTTAGTTGTGGTCGTTCTAGGTAACTTACACTATGTCGGATCATTGTTAGTTGTTAGTTAGTTGTGGTCGTTCTAGGTAACTTACACTATGTCGGATCATTGTTAGTTATTAGTTAGTTGTGGTCGTTCTAGGTAACTTACACTATGTCGGATCATTGTTAGTTATTAGTTAGTTGTGGTCGTTCTAGGTAACTTACACTATGTCGGATCATTGTTAGTTGTTAGTTAGTTGTGGTCGTTCTAGGTAACTTACACTATGTCGGATCATTGTTAGTTGTTAGTTAGTTGTGGTCGTTCTAGGTAACTTACACTATGTATCATAATTGTACTTATGTGCACCTGTGCCTAGATAAACCTATTCTAGGTCACCTAACTTTCTTTCCTGTAATAAACTATGTCTAGTATTTTCTAGTTGCATGATGTGTAGGTTGCTAGTTGAACTAGAGGGAATACTTTTGTTGCATGATGGTATACTGTCTGATGTTATATAAGACAGAATGTTATATTTGTGCAGTATTGATACTGGGTGATTGTCCCGTCTGTTATCTTAGTTTGTTCTTCCTCTGGTGGATGAAACAGACGGTGGTGTCATGTTCCTCATATTCAGGTAGAGTCATTCTCAATGTCGTGGTTAGAACTACGGCCGGAGGGTTGCATCTGCTGTGCTGTCGTCTTATCAATGTCGTGCGAGAGGCCATCTTGGATTTGGGGAGAAATCCAATCGCTCGGTCTCTCTTGTTCTGTTGTGTTCATTGTGTCATCGTATGAGTTGTACACTGTGATGTAGGTAGGAGAAGGGGGTCGAAGCTGCCCACCGGTCCACTCCTCGTATATGGCTTCTTCCTGTCCGTCAGTCAACATTGGCACTGCTTCTGGTGACGGTGAGTCACCTGGAAGACGATACAATCATGTCAAACAAAACCAATGTTGGAATTAAAGAGTGTGTGTGTACTCACGTTATTCTACTCACCTAATTTTGGTTGCAGGGGTCGATTCACAGTTCCTCCCCCCACCACTTAAATGGTCGCTACAAGGTTCTCTCTCTCCCTCCTCCTAGAGCTTTATCATACCTCATCTTAAAACTATGTATGGATCCTGCCTCCACTACATCACTTTCCAGACTAATTCAATTCCTGACAACTCTATTGCTGATTAAATTCTTCCTAAGATCCCTCTGACTCATCTGAGTCTTCAGCTTCCAATTGTGACCCCTTGTTGCTGTGTCCCATCTCTGGAACATCCTGTCTCTGTCCACCTTGCCAATTCCCCTCGGTATTTTATATGTCGTTATCATGTCCCATCTATCCCTCCTGTCCTCCAGTGTCGTCAAGTCGATTTCCTTTAACCTTTCTTCGTGGGGTACTTTCTCTAATTTATTGACATGTTTGACGAGGTGTGGGTTCCAGACTGGTGCTGCATACTTCAGTACAGGTCTGACTTACACGGTGTACAGAGTCTTGAACGATTCCTTACTGAGGTATCGGATCGTTATTCTTGGGTTTGCCAGACGCCCATATGCTGCAGCAGTTATCTTGTTGATGTGTGCCTCAGGAGATGTGCTCGGTGTTATACTCACCCCAAGATCCTTTTCTTTGAGTGAGGTTTGCAGTCTTTGGCCCCATTGTCTGTACTCTGTCTGTGGTCTTCTTTGCCTTTCACCAATCTTCATGACTTTGCATTTGGTGAAGTCAAATTCAAGGAGCCAGTTGCTGGACCAGCCTTGCAGCTTGTCCAGGTCCCATTGTAGTCCTGTCTGATCCTCATCCGATTTAATTCTCCTCATTAACTTCACATCATCACCGAGCAGGAACAGTTCTGAGTGTATCCCTTCCAGCATGTCAATCACATATACTAGGAACAGCACCGGTCCTAGGACTGACCCCTGTGGAACCCAGCTCGTCACAGGCGCCCACTCTGACACCTCGTTATGTACCATGAATAGTTGTTGCCTCCTGTCAGGTATTCTTTGATTCATTGCAGTGCCCTTCCTGTTACACATTCCTCAACCTCTAGCTTTTGCACTAATCTCTTGTGTGGAACTGTTTCGAAAGCCTTCTTGAAATCCAAGAAAAGGCAATCTACCCACCCCTCTCTCTCCTGTTTTGCTACCATTACCGTGTCATAAAACTCCAGTAGGTTTGTGACACAAGATTACCCGTCCGTGAAACTGTGCTGATTGTCGTTGATAAGCTTATTCCTTTTTAGGTGCTCCACTACTCTCCTCCTAATGATCTTCTCCATAATTTTGCATACTATACACGTCAGTGACACTGGACTGTAGTTTAATGCCTCATGTCTCTCACCTTTCTTAAAAATTGGGACTATATTTGCTGTCTTCTACACCTCAGGTAGTTGCCTAATTTCAGTGGATGTGTTGAAGATTGTTGTTAGTGGTGCACACAGCATCTCTGGTCCCTCTCTTAGGACACATGGAGAGATGTTGCCAGGTCCCACCGCCTTTGAGGTAGCTAGTGCACTTACCTAGAGTTTACCTGGAAAGGGTTTCGAGGGTCAACGTTCCCACGGCCCGGTCTGAGACCAGGTCTCATGGTGGATCAGAGTCTGATCAACCAGACTGTTACTGCTGGCCGCACGCAAGATGACGTACGAACCACATCCCGGCTGGTCAGGTACTGACTCTATGTGCCTTAGCAGTGTTTTCATTATCGGTTGTGTGTATTTTGTCCAGTACTTATTGATGTATCCCATGCTGGCGTATCCCATTATTTCGGCTATCTGGAGTCCTTCCTGTCTCCACTGTAAATACTTCTTTAAATCTCATGTTGAGTTCCTCACATGCTTCGCAGTCGAGCCTGATTACCTGGTCCTTGACTGTTTTCCTCCTGATGTGACTGTACAACAGCTGCCGGTCATACTTGGCTTTCAATGCTATTTCGTTCTCGAATTGTCGCTGGGCCGTGTGTGTGTGTGTGTGTGTGTGTGTGTGTGTGTGTGTGTGTGTGTGTGTGTGTGTGTGTGTGTGCGTGTGTGTGTGTGTACTCGCCTAATTGTACTCACCTGATTGTGGTTG
Source organism: Cherax quadricarinatus (assembly GCF_038502225.1). NCBI lineage: Eukaryota > Metazoa > Arthropoda > Malacostraca > Decapoda > Parastacidae > Cherax > Cherax quadricarinatus. The sequence goes on from NW_027195101.1 coordinate 29,767, forward strand.
CAGGGGTCGAGACTCAGCTCCTGGCCCCGTCTCTTCACTGATCATCGCTACTAGGTCCTCTCTCTCTCTGCTTCCTGAGCTTTGTCATACCTCGTCTTAAAACTATGTATGGTTCCTGCCTCCACTACGTCACTTGCCAGACTATTCCACTTCCTGACAACTCTATAACTGAAGAAATACTTCCTAACATCCCTGTGACTCGCCTGAGTCTTCAGCTTCCAATTGTGACCCCTTGTTTCTGTGTCCCCTCTCTGGAACAACCTGTTTCTGTCCACCTTGTCTATTCCCCGCAGTATCTTGTATGTCGTTATCATGTCTCCCATGATCCTTCTGTCCTCCAGTGTCGTCAGTCCGATTTCCCTCAACCTTTCCTCGTACGACATTCCCCTGAGCTCTGAGAATAGCCTTGTTGCAAACCTTTGTACTTTCTCTAACTTCTTGAAGTGCTTGACCAGGTGTGGGTTCCAGACTGTTGCTGCATACTCCAGTATGGGCCTAACATACACAGTGTACAGTGTCTTGAACGATTCCTTATTAAGGTATCGGAAAGCTATTCTCAGGTTTGCCAGGCGCCCGTATGCTGCAGCAGTTATTTGGTTGATGTGTGCCTCCGGTGATGTGCTCGGTGTTATGGTCACCCCAAGGTCTTTCTCCCTGAGTGAGGTCTGTAGTCTTTGTCCACCTAGCCTATACTCTGTCTGCGGTCTTCTTTGCCCCTCCCCAATCTTCATGACTTTGAATTTGGTAGGGTTGAATTCGAGAAACCAGTTTCTGGACCACGTGTCCAGCCTGTCCAGATCCCTTTGTAGTCCTGCCTCATCCTCATCCGATTTAATTCTTCTCATCAACTTCACATCATCTGCGAATAGGGACACTTCAGAGTCTATCCCTTCCATCATGTCATTCACATATATCAAGAATAGCACTGATCCTAGAACTGACCATTGTGGGATCCCGCTCGTCACAGGTGCCCACTGTGATACCTCGTCACGGACCATGACTCGTTGTTGCCTCCCTGTCAAGTATTCTCTGATCCATTGCAGTGCCCTCCCTGTTATATGCGCCTGATCCTCCAGCTTCTGCAATAATCTCTTGTGAGGAACTGTGTCGAAGGCCTTCCTGCAGTCCAGGAAAATGCAATCAACCAACCCCTCTCTCTCGTGTCGTATTTCTGTTACCTTGTCATAAAACTCCAGAAGGTTTGTGACACAGGATTTGCCTTTCACGAATCCATGCTGGTTGTCATTTATAATCTTGTTCCGTTCCAGGTGTTCCACCACTCTCCTCCTGATAATCTTCTCCATGACTTTGCATACTATACACGTCAGAGACACTGGTCTGTAGTTTAGTTCCTCGTTTCTGTCTTCTTTCTTAAAAATGGGAACTACATTTGCCATCTTCCATATCTCAGGTAATTGCCCAGTTTCAAGGGATGTGTTGAAGATTGTGGTTAGGGGCATGCACAGCATCTCTGCTCCTTCTCTAAGGACCCACGGGGAGATGTTGTCTGGCCCCATCGCCTTTGAGGTATAAAGGTCACTTAGCAGCTTCTGAACCTCCTCCTCAGTTGTTTGTATGTCATCCAACACTTGTTGGTATATTCCCTGTTGATGTTCACCTCTGTGCTGTCTTCCCAGTGCCCTTCCTGTCTCTACTGTAAATACTTCCTTAAATCTCCTGTTTAGCTCCTCACATACTTCCTGATCGTTTCTTGTGAGTTCTCCACCTTCTGTCCTCAGTCTGATCACCTGGTCTTTGACTGTTGTCTTCCTCCTAATGTGGCTATACAGCAGTTTCGGGTCAATCTTGACTTTCGATGCTATGTTATTTTCATACTCTTGCAGGAAGTTCCTCTAACCTATGTAGTCCCCTCTTTTATAGTCTGGCTTTTCCCATTCAATTCCTGTTACTCTCTCCACTTGTAACTCTACTATGTATTCAAGGCACAGAACCACGTGGTCACTAGCTCCTAGGGGACTCTCATATGTGATATCCTCAATGTCTGAACTGCCCAGGGTGAACAAGAGGTTCAGCCTTGCTGGCTCGTCCTCTCCTCTCACTCTGGTAGTTTCCTTAACATGTTGATGCATGAGGTTTTCCAGTACCACATCCATCATCTTAGGTCTCCATGTTTTGGGACCCCCGTGTGGCTCCAGGCTTTCCCAGTCGATATCCCTGTGATTGAAATCGCCCATAACCAGTAACTTTGCTCTGCTCGAGTGAGCTCTTCTTGCCACTGCAATGACTACCTTGTGCTCCCCAGACTGAAGTGTACCTGCTATGTAGTCCTTCTCTCCAATCTCGTCTATGCATCCCATTTTCTCGAATTTCCATCGGTTTTTTACGAGAAGAGCAACCCCTCCTCCCCCTCTGCCCCTTCTATCTTTCCTCATGATCTGATATCCTGGTGGGAAGATTGCATCTGTTATTGTCTCAGCGAGTTTCGTTTCTGTAACTGCTATGATGTCTAGGGACTTCTCATTGATTCTTTCATGCCACTCCTCATATTTATTCGTTAATCCATCCGCATTTGTGTACCAAACCTTCAACTTCTGTTCTAATACTGAAACTGTGGTCCTGGGGGAATACTGGGGTTGGGAGAGCAGGAGCCCTGGTGGGGCCTGTGGGGGGTTGCAGTGAGGGAAGAGTTCCCATGCGGGGTTGCTGTAGGGGTAGGGTTCGTGGTGCGGGGGGTGGGAACAGAGGGATCGGTGTGTGATTGTTGGTTTAGATTGTTCAGTTGCCCTGGGGGTATCGTGGTTGGAGTCCTTCTGCAGGTGTTTCTGGGGGATGTGTTTGCCCTTCCACCTGTGCCTGGGTTATTCTGCTCTTCTTTGTCATTTCCTCCCATTCCTTCTTTCGTTTTTGCACTCTCTCTTTCAGTATCATCCTTTCCTCCTGTGTTCTGTCTCGATCAAGGTACACACTCTTGAACTCCTGTTTGCCTCTCAGCCGTTATCTTGCAGGGTCATGTGTGTGTGTGTGTGTGTGTGTGTGTGTGTGTGTGTGTGTGTGTGTGTGTGTGTGTGTGTGTGTGTGTGTCTGTGTCTGTGTGTGTGTGTGTGTGTGTGTGTGTGTGTGTGTGTGTGTGTGTGTGTGTGTGTGTGTGTGTGTGTGTGTGTGTGTGTGTGTGTGTGTGTGTGTGTGTCTGTCTGTGTGTGTGTGTGTGTGTGTGTGTGTGTGTGTGTGTGTGTGTGTGTGTGTGTGTGTGTGTGTGTGTGTGTGTGTGAGTGTGTGTGTGTGTGTACTCACCTATTTGTACTCACCTATTTGTGGTTGCAGGGGTCAAGTCATAGCTCCTGGCCCCGCCTCTTCACTGATTGCTACTAGGTCCTCTCTCTCCCTGCTCCATGAGCTTTATCATACCTCGCCTTAAAACTATGTATGGTTCCCGCCTCCACTACTTCACTTTCTAGGCTATTCCACGGCCTGACTACTCTATGACTGAAGAAATACTTCCTAACATCCCTTTGATTCATCTGAGTCGTCAACTTCCAATTGTGACCTCTTGTGTCTGTGTCCCCTCTCTGGAACATCCCGTCTTTGTCCACCTTGTCTATTCCGCGCAGTATTTTATATGTCGTTATCATGTCTCCCCTGACCCTCCTGTCCTCCAGTGTCGTCAGGCCGATTTCCCTCGACCTTTCTTCGTAGGACAATCCCCGTAGCTTTGGGACTAGCCTTGTTGCAAACCTTTGCACTTTCTCTAATTTCTTGACGTCCTTGACTAGGTGTGGATTCCAAACTGGTGCTGCATACTCCAGTATGGGCCTGACGTAAATGGTATACAGAGTCTTAAACGAATCCTTACTGAGGTATCGGAACGCTATCCGTAGGTTTTGCCAGGCGCCCGTATGCTGCAGCAGTTATCTGATTGATGTGCGCCTCAGGAGATATGCTCGGTGTTATACTCACCCCCAGATCTTTTTCCTTGAGTGAGGTTTGCAGTCTTTGGCCATCTAAACTATATTGTGTCTGCGATCTTCTTTGCCCTTCCCCAATCTTCATGACTTTGCATTTGGCAGTGTTAAACTCATGGAGCCAGTTGCTGGACCAGGCTTGTAGCCTGTCCAGGTCTCTTTGTAGTCCTGCCTGATCCTCATCCGATTTGATTCTTCTCATTAACTTCACATCATCTGCAAACAAGGACACTTCTGAGTCTATCCCTTCCGTTATGTCGTTCACATATACCAAGAACAGCGCAGGTCCTAGGACTGACCCCTGTGGAACCCAGCTTGTCACAAGCGCCCACTCTGACACCTCGTCACGTACCAAGACTCGTTGTTGCCTCCCTGTCAGGTATTCTCTGATCCATTGCAGTGCCTTTCCTGTTATGTGTGCCTGATCCTCTAGCTTTTGCAGTAATCTCTTGTGAGGAACTGTGTCGAAGGCCTTCTTGCAGTCCAAAAAAATGCAGTCGATCCACCCCTCTCTCTCTTGTCTTACTTCTGTCACCTTGTCATAAAACTCTAGTAGTTTTGTGACACAGGATTTTCCTTCCCTGAAACCGTGCTGGTTGTCAATTATACACTTGTTTCTTTCCAGGTGCTCCACCACTCTCCTCCTGATGATCTTCTCCATGACCTTGCATACTATACATGTTAGTGATACAGGCGTATAGTTTAGTGCCTCATGTCTGTCTCTCTTTTTAAAAATTGGGACTACATTTGCCATCTTCCATTCCTCAGGGAGTTGCCCAGTTTCACATGATGTGTTGAAGATCTTTGTTAATGGCTCACACAATATCTCTGCTCCCTCTTTAAGGACCCATGGAGAGATGTTGTCTCGTCCCACCGCCTTTGAGGTGTCAAGTTCGCATAGCAGCTTCTTCACTTCCTCCTTGGTTATATGTACCTCATCCAGCACTTGCTGGTGTACCCCCCTGTTCTGATTTCCTGGAGTCCTACTGGTTTCCACTGTAAATACTTCTTTAAATCTCGTGTTGAGCTCCTGACATACCTCTCGGTCGTTTCTTGTGAATTCCCCATCACCCTTCCTCAGTCTGATTACCTGGTCCTTGACTGTTGTTTTCCTCCTGATGTGGCTGTACAACAGCTTCGGGTCAGTCTTGACTTTCGATGCTATGTCATTTTCATATTGTCGCTGAGCCTCCCTTCTTATCTGTGCATATTCGTTTCTGGCTCCTCGGCTAATCTCTTTATTTTCCTGAGTTCTCTGTCTTCTGTACCTTTTTAATTCTCTAGTACACCTAGTTTTTGCCTCCCTACACATATGGGCGAACCAAGGACTCGTTCTGTTCTTCCCATTATTTCTGTTTCCCTTGGGAACAAACTTCTCCTCTGCCTCCTTGCATTTTGTTGCCACATAGTCAATCATTTCTCCCACTGAATGTTTTGAAGGAAGTTCCTCATGCCTGAGTAGTTCCCCCTTTTGTAGTTTGGGTTTTCCCAGCCTATTCCTGCTACTCTCTCCACTTGGAGCTCAACTATGTAGTCGAAGCACAGAACCACATGATCACTAGCTCCCAGGGGCCTTTCATACAAGATATCCTCGATGTCTGAACTACTCAAGGTGAAGACAAGGTCCAGTCTTGCTGGTTCATCTTCTCCTCTCTCTCTGGTAGTGTCTCTAACATGTTGATGCATGGGGTTTTCCAGTACCACATCCATCATCTTGGCTCTCCATGTTTCGGGACCCCCATGGGGCTCCAGGTTTTCCCAGTCAATCTCCTTGTGATTGAAATCACCCATAACTAGTAACTTTGCTCCCCCCATGTGTGCTTTCCTGGCTACCTCGGCTAGTGTGTCGGCCATGGTTCTGTTGCTCTCATCGTATTCTTCTCTTGGTCTCCTGCAGTTCTGTGGTGGGTTGTACATTACTGCAATTATCACCTTATGTCCCTCAGACTGGATTGTTCCTACTAAGTAATCCCTTTCACCTGTGCCATCCATTCCTTCCATTTTCTCAAAACCCCACCTGTTTTTAATGAGCAGTGCAACTCCTCCTCCCCCTCTCCTCCCTCTGTCTTTCCTGAGGATTTGTTATCCGGATGGAAAGATTGAATCTGTTATTATTCTGGTGAGTTTTGTTTCTGTGAGTGCTATTATTTCTGGGGATGTCTCCTTGATTCTTTCATTCATGTGTGTGTGTGTGTGTGTGTGTGTGTGTGTGTGTGTGTGTGTGTGTGTGTGTGTGTGTGTGTGTGTGTGTGTGTGTGTGTGTGTGTGTGTGTGTGTATGTGTGTGTCGAATAAGTTAACTCTATGTGGAGAAATTTATTTCCAGAAGGGGGCAAGCAGGAGGGGGCTGCGACCCCTCTCCTTTCCGACATAAAGAGAAGCAGATGTGGACTAAGGGTGTTATGACTCCTCTATCTTTCCATTAGAGAGATGGAGAAAGATCGAATTTTTACACGAAGCAAAACATCTCACACCTTACACATTGTTCCTAAGTAAGCAGATATAACATTGAATCTGGAAGGATGCAGATAATAAGAAAAGAAATTGAGCTGTGGATACCATGACGCCTCACCTCCCTGCCTATCAGAAACCACGTAATATTTTTTTTAAGTGCCCAAGAAAACCCATATTCCTAAAATCTTTAAAATATTTAGAAATAATCTCTTAATCTAAATACATAACTGTAAAGGCGCCCTGAGTCCTGGTGGCAAAAGTTCTCCCTTCACAGGGTGAGGGTTTGGGATCGATTCCCGGCGAACGGTTGGAAACATTGGACGTGTTTCCTAACACCGGTTGTCCATGTTCACCCATCAGTAAAATGGGTACCTGGGTGTTAGTGGACTGGTGTGGGTCACATCCTGGGTGTTAGTGGACTGGTGTGGGTCACATCCTGGGTGTTAGTGGACTGGTGTGGGTCACATCCTGGGTGTTAGTGGACTGGTGTGGGTCACATCCTGGGTGTTAGTGGACTGGTGTGGGTCACATCCTGGGTGTTAGTGGACTGGTGTGGGTCACATCCTGGGTGTTAGTGGACTGGTGTGGGTCACATCCTGGGTGTTAGTGGACTAGTGTGGGTCACATCCTGGGTGTTAGTGAACTGGTGTGGGTCACATCCTGGGTGTTAGTGGACTGGTGTGGGTGGCATCCTGGGTGTTAGTGGACTGGTGTGGGTCACATCCTGGGTGTTAGTGGACTGGTGTGGGTCACATCCTGGGTGTTAGTGGACTGGTGTGGGTCACATCCTGGGTGTTAGTGGACTGGTGTGGGTCACATCCTGGGTGTTAGTGGACTGGTGTAGGTCGCATCCTGGGTGTTAGTGGACTGGTGTGGGTCACATCCTGGGTGTTAGTGGACTGGTGTGGGTCGCATCCTGGGTGTTAGTGAACTGGTGTGGGTCATATCCTGGGTGTTAGTGGACTGGTGTGGGTGGCATCCTGGGTGTTAGTGGAATGGTGTGGGTCACATCCTGGGTGTTAGTGGACTGGTGTGGGTGGCATCCTGGGTGTTAGTGGACTGGTGTGGGTCACATCCTGGGTGTTAGTGGACTGGTGTGGGTCGCATCCTGGGTGTTAGTGGACTGGTGTGGGTGGCATCCTGGGTGTTAGTGGACTGGTGTGGGTCACATCCTGGGTGTTAGTGGACTGGTGAGGGTCGCATCCTGGGTGTTAGTGGACTGGTGTGGGTGGCATCCTGGGTGTTAGTGGACTGGTGTGGGTCGCATCCTGGGTGTTAGTGGACTGGTGTGGGTCACATCCTGGGTGTTAGTGGACTGGTGTGGATGGCATCCTGGGTGTTAGTGGACTGGTGTGGGTGGCATACTGGGTGTTAGTGGACTGGTGTGGGTGGCATCCTGGGTGTTAGTGGACTGGTGTGGGTCGCATCCTGGGTGTTAGTGGACTGGTGTGGGTCACATCCTGGGTGTTAGTGGACTGGTGTGGGTCACATCCTGGGTGTTAGTGGACTGGTGTGGGTCGCATCCTGGGTGTTAGTGGACTGGCGTGGTTCACATCCTGGGTGTTAGTGGACTGGTGTGGGTCACATCCTGGGTGTTAGTGGACTGGTGTGGGTGGCATCCTGGGTGTTAGTGGACTGGTGTGGGTGGCATCCTGGGTGGTAGTGGACTGGTGTGGGTCACATCCTGGGTGTTAGTCGACTGGTGTGGGTCGCATCCTGGGTGTTAGTGGACTGGTGTGGGTCACATCCTGGGTGTTAGTGGACTGGTGTGGGTGGCATCCTGGGTGTTAGTGGACTGGTGTGGGTCACATCCTGGGTGTTAGTGGACTGGTATGGGTGGCATCCTGGGTGTTAGTGGACTGGTGTGGGTGGCACCCTGGGTGTTAATGGACTGGTGTGGGTCGCATCCTGGGTGTTAGTGGACTGGTGTGGGTCACATCCTGGGTGTTAGTGGACTGGTGTGGGTCACATCCTGGGTGTTAGTGGACTGGTGTGGGTCACATCCTGGGTGTTAGTGGACTGGTGTGGGTCACATCCTGGGTGTTAGTGGACTGGTTTGGGTCGCATCCTGGGTGTTAGTGGACTGGTGTGGGTCGCATCCTGGGTGTTAGTGGACTGGTGAGGGTCGCATCCTGGGTGTTAGTGGACTGGTGTGGGTGGCATCCTGGGTGTTAGTGGACTGGTGTGGGTCGCATCCTGGGTGTTAGTGGACTGGTGTGGGTCGCATCCTGGGTGTTAGTGGAATGGTGTGGGTCACATCCTGGATGTTAGTGGACTAGTGTGGGTCACATCCTGGGTGTTAGTGGACTGGTGTGGGTCACATCCTGGGTGTTAGTGGACTGGTGAGGGTCACATCCTGGGTGTTAGTGGACTGGTGTGGGTCACATCCTGGGTGTTAGTGGACTCGTGTGGGTCACATCCTGGGTGTTAGTGGACTGGTGTGGATGGCATCCTGGGTGTTAGTGGACTGGTGTGGGTGGCATCCTGGGTGTTAGTGGACTGGTGTGGGTGGCATCCTGGGTGTTAGTGGACTGGTGTGGGTCACATCCTGGGAGTTAATGGACTGGTGTGGGTCACATCCTGGGTGTTAGTGGACTGGTGTGGGTCACATCCTGGGTGTTAGTGGACTGGTGTGGGTCACATCCTGGGTGTTAGTGGACTGGTGTGGGTCGCATCCTGGGTGTTAGTGGACTGGTGTGGGTCACATCCTGGGTGTTAGTGGACTGGTGTGGGTCGCATCCTGGGTGTTAGTGGACTGGTGTGGGTCGCATCTTGGGTGTTAGTGGAATGGTGTGGGTGGCATCCTGGGTGTTAGTGGACTGGTGTGGGTCGCATCCTGGGTGTTAGTGGACTGGTGTGGGTGGCATCCTGGGTGTTAGTGGACTGGTGTGGGTGGCATCCTGGGTGTTAGTGGACTGGTGTATGTCACATCCTGGGTGTTATTGGACTGGTGTGGGTCGCATCCTGCGTGTTAGTGGACAAGTGTGGGTCACATCCTGGGTGTTAGTGGACTGGTGTGGGTCACATCCTGGGTGTTAGTGGACTGGTGTGGGTGGCATCCTGGGTGTTAGTGGACTGGTGTGGGTCACATCCTGGGTGTTAGTGGACTGGTGTGGGTCGCATCCTGGGTGTTAGTGGACTGGTGTGGGTCACATCCTGGGTGTTAGTGGACTGGTGTGGGTGGCATCCTGGGTGTTAGTGGACTGGTGTGGGTGGCATCCTGGGTGTTAGTGGACTGGTGTAGGTCGCATCTTGGGTGTTAGTGGACTGGTGTGGGTGGAATCCTGGGTGTTAGTGGACTGGTGTGGGTCACATCATGGGCGTTAGTGGACTGGTGTGGGTCACATCCTGGGTGTTAGTGGACTGGTGTGGGTCACATCCTGGGTGTTAGTGGACTGGTGTGGGTGGCATGCTGGGTGTTAGTGGGCTGGTGTGGGTCGCATCCTGGGTGTTAGTGGACTGGTGTGGGTCACATCCTGGGTGTTAGTGGACTGGTGTGGGTCACATCCTCGGTGTTAGTGGACTGGTGTGGGTCACATCCTGGGTGTTAGTGGACTGGTGTGGGTCACATCCTGGGTGTTAGTGGACTGGTGTGGGACACATCCTGGGTGTTAGTGGACTGGTGTGTGTCACATTCTGGGTGTTAGTGGACGGGTGGGGGTCAGATCATGAGTGTTAGTGGACTGGTGTGGGTCACATACTGGTTGTTAGTGCACTGGTGTGGGTGGCATCCAGTGTGTTAGTGGACTGGTGTGGGTGGCATACAGGGTGTTTGTGAACTGGTGTGGGTGGCATCCTGGGTGTTAGTGGACTGGTGTGGGTCACATCCTGGGTGTTAGTGGACTGGTGTGGGTCACATCCTGGGTGTTAGTGGACTGGTGTGGGTCACATCCTGGGTGTTAGTGGACTGGTGTGGGTCACATCCTGGGTGTTAGTGGACTGGCGTGGTTCACATCCTGGGTGTTAGTGGACTGGTGTGGGTCACATCCTGGGTGTTAGTGGACTGGTGTGGGTCACATCCTGGGTGTTAGTGGACTGGTGTGGGTCACATCCTGGGTGTTAGTGGACTGGTGTGGGTCACATCCTGGGTGTTAGTGGACTGGTGTCGGTCCCATCTTGCGTGTTAGTGGAATGGTGTGGGTGGCATCCTGGGTGTTAGTGGACTGGTGTGGGTCGTATCCTGGGTGTTAGTGGACTGGTGTGGGTGGCATCCTGGGTGTTAGTGGACTGGTGTGGGTGGCATCCTGGGTGTTAGTGGACTGGTGTGGGTGGCATCCTGGTTGTTAGTGGACTGGTGTGCGTGAAATCCTGGGTGTTAGTGGACTGGTGTGGGTGGCATCCTGGGTGTTAGTGGACTGGTGTGGGTCACATCCTGGGTGTTATTGGACTGGTGTGGGTCACATCCTGGATGTTAGTGGACTGGTGTGGGTCTCATCCTGGGTGTTAGTGGACTGATGTGGGTCACATCCTGGGTGTTAGTGGACTGGTGTGGGTCACATCCTGGGTGTTAGTGGACTGGTGTGGGTCGCATTCTATGTGTTAGTGGACTTGTGTTGGTTCCATTCTGGGTGTTAGTCGACTGGTGTGGGTGGCATCCTGGGTGTTAGTGGACTGGTGTGGGTCGCATCTTGCGTGTTAGTGGACTGGTGTGGGTCGCATCCTGGGTGTTAGTGGACTGGTGAGGGTGGCATCCTGGGTGTTAGTGGACTGGTGTGGGTGGCATCCTGGGTGCTAGTGGACTGGTGTGGGTGGCATCCTGGTTGTTAGTGGACTGGTGTGCGTGAAATCCTGGATGTTAGTGGACTGGTGTGGGATGCCATCCTGGGTGCTAGTGGACTGATGTGGGTGGCATCCTGGGTGTTAGTGGACTGGTGTGGGTCGCATCCTGGGTGTTAGTGGACTGGTGTGGGTGGCATCCTGGGTGTTAGTGGACTGGTGTGGGTGGCATCCTGGGTGTTAGTGGACTGGTGTGGGTGGCATCCTGGGTGTTAGTGGACTGGTGTGGGTCACATCCTCGGTGTTAGTGGACTGGTGTGGGTCGTATCCTGGGTGTTAGTGGACTGGTGTGGGTCGCATCCTGGGTGTTAGTGGACTGGTGTGGGTGGCATCCTGGGTGTTAGTGGACTGGTGTGGGTCACATCCTCGGTGTTAGTGGACTCTTGTGGGTCGTATCCTGGGTGTTAGTGGACTGGTGTGGGTCGCATCCTGGGTGTTAGTGGACTGGTGTGGGTCGCATCCTGGGTGTTAGTGGACTGGTGTGGGTGGCATCCTGGGTGTTAGTGGACTGGTGTGGGTGGCATGCTGGGTGTTAGTGGACTGGTGTGGGTCACATCCTCGGTGTTAGTGGACTGGTGTGGGTCGTATCCTGGGTGTTAGTGGACTGGTGTGGGTCGCATCCTGGGTGTTAGTGGACTGGTGTGGGTGGCATCCTGGGTGTTAGTGGACTGGTGTGGGTCACATCCTGGGTGTTAGTGGACTGGTGTGGGTCGTACCCTGGGTGTTAGTGGACGGGTGTGGGTCGCATCCTGGGTGTCAGTGGATTGGTGTGGGTCGCATCCTAGGTGTTAGTGGACTGGTGTGGGTGGCATCCTGGGTGTTAGTGGACTGGTGTGGGTCGTATCCTGGGTGTTAGTGGACTGGTGTGGGTCGTATCCTGGGTGTTAGTGGGCTGGTGTGGGTCGTATCCTGGGTGTTAGTGGACTGGTGTGGGTCGTATCCTGGGTGTTAGTTGACTGGTGTGGGTCACATCCTTGGTGTTAGTGGACTGGTGTGGGTCGTATCCTGGGTGTTAGTGGGCTGGTGTGGGTCGTATCCTGGGTGTTAGTGGACTGGTGTGGGTCGTATTCTGGGTGTTAGTGGACTGGTGTGGGTCGTATCCTGGGTGTTAGTGGACTGGTGTGGGTCGTACCCTGGGTGTTAGTGGACTGGTGTAAGTCGTATCCTGGGTGTTAGTGGACTGGTGTGGGTCGTACCCTGGGTGTTAGTGGACGGGTGTGGGTCGCATCCTGTGACAAAACTGACCTAATCTGTGATAACTGACTCAGTCACATAGTGATGACTGACTCAGCAACATAGTGATAACTGACTCAGTCACATAGTGATGGCTGACTCAGTCACATAGTGATGACTGACTCAGTCACATAGTGATGACTGACTCAGTCACATAGTGATGGCTGACTCAGTCACATAGTGATGACTGACTCAGTCACATAGTGATGACTGACTCAGTCACATAGTGATGACTGACTCAGCAACATAGTGATGACTGACTCAGCAACATAGTGATGACTGACTCAGTCACATAGTGATGACTGACTCAGTCACATAGTGATGACTGACTCAGTCACATTGTGATGACTGACTCAGCCACATAGTGATGACTGACTCAGCAACATAGTGATGACTGACTCAGTCACATAGTGATGACTGACTCAGTCACATTGTGATGACTGACTCAGTCACATTGTGATGACTGACTCAGCCACATAGTGATGACTGACTCAGTCACATAGTGATGACTGACTCAGTCACATTGTGATGACTGACTCAGTCACATAGTGATGACTAACTCAGCAACATAGTGATGACTGACTCAGTCACATAGTGATGACTGACTCAGTCACATAGTGATGACTGACTCAGCAACATAGTGATGACTGATTCAGTCACATAGTGATGACTAACTCAGCAACATAGTGATGACTGACTCAGTCACATAGTGATGACTGACTCAGTCACATAGTGATGACTGACTCAGCCACATAGTGATAACTGACTAAGCCACATAGTGATGACTGACTCAGTCACATAGTGATGACTGACTCAGTCACAGTGATGACTGACTCAGTCACATAGTGATGACTAACTCAGCAACATAGTGATGACTGACTCAGTCACATAGTGATGACTGACTCAGTCACATAGTAAAGACTGACTCAGTCACAAAGTGATGACTGCCTCAGTCACATAGTGATGACTGACTCAGTCACATAGTGATGACTGACTCAGTCACATAGTGATGACTGACTCAGTCACATAATGATGACTCACTCAGCCACATAGTGATGACTGACTCAGCAACATAGTGATGACTGACTCAGTCACATAGTGATGACTGACTCAGTCACATAGTGATGACTGACTCAGTCACATAGTGATGACTGACTCAGTCACATTGTGATGACTGACTCAGCCACATAGTGATAACTGACTAAGCCACATAGTGATGTCTGACTCAGCAACATAGTGATGACTGACTCAGTCACATAGTGATGACTGACTCAGTCACATAGTGATGACTGACTCAGCAACATAATGATGGCTGACTCAGCCACATAGTGATGACTGACTCAGCAACATAGTGATGACTGACTCAGCAACATAGTGATGACTGACTCAGTCACATAGTGATGACTGACTCAGCAACATAGTGATGACTGACTCAGTCACATAGTGATGACTGACTCAGCAACATAGTGATGACTGACTCAGTCACATAGTGATGACTGACTCAGCAACATAGTGATGACTGACTCAGCAACATAGTGATGACTGACTCAGTCACATAGTGATGACTGACTCAGCAACATAGTGATGACTGACTCAGCAACATAGTGATGACTGACTCAGCAACATAGTGATGTCTGACTCAGCAACATAGTGATGACTGACTTAGCAACATAGTGATGTCTGACTCAGCAACATAGTGATGTCTGACTCAGCAACATAGTGATGTCTGACTCAGCAACATAGTGATGTCTGACTCAGCAACATAGTGATGACTGACTCAGCCACATAGTGATGACTGACTCAGCAACATAGTGATGACTGACTCAGTCACATAGTGATGACTGACTCAGTCACATAGTGATGACTGACTCAGCCACATAGTGATAACTGACTAAGCCACATAGTGATGACTGACTCAGCAACATAGTGATGACTGACTCAGCAACATAATGATGGCTGACTCAGCCACATAGAAATAAAAATATTAAACTTAAATAATCTAGATATTTGTTAGCAATGTAACTGTTGAAGACGGAGTTACTTACTTTGAGATGACTTCTTCTTGAGATGACGTATGTAGACTGTGGTGACTGCCAGTGTCACCATCAACACCACAATAACCACCAACAACACCACTGTTGCTATGTTGTAAGTGATGCTAGGGGTGACTTGGTATGCTGCAAGTGGTGCTACAGTTGCTATGTTGGTGATGGCAGCTGGATTATTAAAGGTAAAAATAATAAATTAATACGTTTGACCAATTAAACCCGTAAATTATCATAGCTAAATTTAGCAGCAAAATAAGAAATTCAAATGCATATAAATTACTGAATTATGAAGTTTGTTAGATAACACGACATTAATTATAATTTATATGAAGCAGCAGACAATGTAAAAGATCCATAGCTGGGTTGGTAGCGCACTCAACTCTCACACTGAGGTCCGTGGTTTGATCCCCGGTATGGGTGGAAATACTGGGGCGTGTTTCATTAAGACACTTGCTGTCTCTGTTCACCTAGCAGTAAGTAGGTACCTGGGTGTTAGTCACCTTGCACCTGTTATCACTGTTCACCTAGCAGTAAGTAGGCACCTGGGTGATAGTCACCTTGCAACTGCTATCTCTGTTCACCTAACAGTAAGTAGGTACCTGGGTGTTAGTCACCTTACACCTGCTGTCTCTGTTCACCTAGCAGTAAGTAGGTACCTGGGTGATAGTCGGCAGAGTTTGGTGTTAATATGTGAAGACAAGACAATGTTTGGTGTTAATATGTGAAGACAAGACAATGTTTGGTGTTAATATGTGAAGACAAGACAATGTTTGATGTTAATATGTGAAGACAAGACAATGTTTGGTGTTAATATGTGAAGACAAGACAATGTTTGGTGTTAATATGTGAAGACAAGACAATGTTTGGTGTTAATATGTGAAGACAAGATAATGTTTGGTGTTAATATGTGAAGACAAGACAATGTTTGTGTTAATATGTGAAGACAAGACAATGTTTGGTGTTAATATGTGAAGACAAGACAATGTTTGATGTTAATATGTGAAGACAAGACAATGTTTGGTGTTAATATGTGAAGACAAGACAATGTTTGGTGTTAATATGTGAAGACAAGACAATGTTTGGTGTTAATATGTGAAGACAAGACAATGTTTGGTGTTAATATGTGAAGACAAGACAATGTTTGGTGTTAATATGTGAAGACAAGACAATGTTTATGTTAATATGTGAAGACAAGACAATGTTTGGTGTTAATATGTGAAGACAAGACAATGTTTGGTGTTAATATGTGAAGACAAGACAATGTTTGTGTTAATATGTGAAGACAAGACAATGTTTGGTGTTAATATGTGAAGACAAGACAATGTTTGGTGTTAATATGTGAAGACAAGACAATGTTTGGTGTTAATATGTGAAGACAAGACAATGTTTGGTGTTAATATGTGAAGACAAGACAATGTTTGGTGTTAATATGTGAAGACAAGACAATGTTAATATTGGTGTTAATATGTGAAGACAAGACAATGTTTGATGTTAATATGTGAAGACAAGACAATGTTTGGTGTTAATATGTGAAGACAAGACAATGTTTGGTGTTAATATGTGAAGACAAGACAATGTTTGGTGTTAATATGTGAAGACAAGACAATGTTTGGTGTTAATATGTGAAGACAAGACAATGTTTGGTGTTAATATGTGAAGACAAGACAATGTTTGGTGTTAATATGTGAAGACAAGACAATGTTTGATGTTAATATGTGAAGACAAGACAATGTTTGGTGTTAATATGTGAAGACAAGACAATGTTAATTTGAAGACAAGACAATGTGTTAATATGTGAAGACAAGACAATGTTTGGTGTTAATATGTGAAGACAAGACAATGTTTGGTGTTAATATGTGAAGACAAGACAATGTTTGGTGTTAATATGTGAAGACAAGACAAATGTTAATATGTGAAGACAAGACAATGTGTTAATATGTGAAGACAAGACAATGTTTGGTGTTAATATGTGAAGACAAGACAATGTTTGGTGTTAATATGTGAAGACAAGACAATGTTTGGTGTTAATATGTGAAGACAAGACAATGTTTGGTGTTAATATGTGAAGACAAGACAATGTTTGGTGTTAATATGTGAAGACAAGACAATGTTTGGTGTTAATATGTGAAGACAAGACAATGTTTGGTGTTAATATGTGAAGACAAGACAATGTTTATGTTAATATGTGAAGACAAGACAATGTTTGGTGTTAATATGTGAAGACAAGACAATGTTTATGTTAATATGTGAAGACAAGACAATGTTTGGTGTTAATATGTGAAGACAAGACAATGTTTGGTGTTAATATGTGAAGACAAGACAATGTTTGGTGTTAATATGTGAAGACAAGACAATGTTTGGTGTTAATATGTGAAGACAAGACAATGTTTGGTGTTAATATGTGAATGTGACAAGACAATGTTTGGTGTTAATATGTGAAGACAAGACAATGTTTGGTGTTAATATGTGAAGACAAGACAATGTTTGGTGTTAATATGTGAAGACAAGACAATGTTTGGTGTTAATATGTGAAGACAAGACAATGTTTGGTGTTAATATGTGAAGACAAGACAATGTTTGGTGTTAATATGTGAAGACAAGACAATGTTTGGTGTTAATATGTGAAGACAAGACAATGTTTGGTGTTAATATGTGAAGACAAGACAATGTTTGGTGTTAAATGATAATGTTTGGTGTTAATATGTGAAGACAACTCTGGGTGTCTAGTGAGACAAACCACAAATATTGATCTACAATATAATGATATAAATCTTATACCTGACTTATTAAAGATCTTTGTCAGGGAATAATTTAAGATAATGATATAAATCTTAAATTATTAAAGATCTTTGTCAGGGAATAATTTAAGATAATGATATAAATCTTATACCAGACTTATTAAAGATCTTTGTCAGGGAATAATTTAAGATAATGATATAAATCTTATACCAGACTTATTAAAGATCTTTGTCAGGGAATAATTTAAGATAATGATATAAATCTTATACCAGACTTATTAAAGATCTTTGTCAGGGAATAATTTAAGATAATGATATAAATCTTATACCAGACTTATTAAAGATCTTTGTCAGGGAATAATTTAAGATAATGATATAAATCTTATACCAGACTTATTAAAGATCTTTGTCAGGGAATAATTTAAGATAATGATATAAATCTTATACCAGACTTATTAAAGATCTTTGTCAGGGAATAATTTAAGATAATGATATAAATCTTATACCAGACTTATTAAAGATCTTTGTCAGGGAATAATTTAAGATAATGATATAAATCTTATACCAGACTTATTAAAGATCTTTGTCAGGGAATAATTTAAGATAATGATATAAATCTTATACCAGACTTATTAAAGATCTTTGTCAGGGAATAATTTAAGATAATGATATAAATCTTATACCAGACTTATTAAAGATCTTTGTCAGGGAATAATTTAAGATAATGATATAAATCTTATACCAGACTTATTAAAGATCTTTGTCAGGGAATAATTTAAGATAATGATATAAATCTTATACCAGACTTATTAAAGATCTTTGTCAGGGAAAAATTTAAGATAATGATATAAATCTTATACCAGACTTATTAAAGATCTTTGTCAGGGAATAATTTAAGATAATGATATAAATCTTATACCAGACTTATTAAAGATCTTTGTCAGGGAATAATTTAAGATAATGATATAAATCTTATACCAGACTTATTAAAGATCTTTGTCAGGGAATAATTTAAGATAATGATATAAATCTTATACCAGACTTATTAAAGATCTTTGTCAAGGAATAATTTAAGATAATGATATAAATCTTATACCAGACTTATTAAAGATCTTTGTCAGGGAATAATTTAAGATAATGATATAAATCTTATACCTGACTTATTAAAGATCTTTGTCAGGGAATAATTTAAGATAATGATATAAATCTTATACCAGACTTATTAAAGATCTTTGTCAGGGAATAATTTAAGATAATGATATAAATCTTATACCAGACTTATTAAAGATCTTTGTCAGGGAATAATTTAAGATAATGATATAAATCTTATACCTGACTTATTAAAGATCTTTGTCAGGGAATAAATGATATAAATCTTATACCAGACTTATTAAAGATCTTTGTCAGGGAATAATTTAAGATAATGATATAAATCTTATAACAGACTTATTAAAGATCTTTGTCAGGGAATAATTTAAGATAATGATATAAATCTTATACCAGACTTATTAAAGATCTTTGTCAGGGAATAATTTAAGATAATGATATAAATCTTATACCAGACTTATTAAAGATCTTTGTCAGGGAATAATTTAAGATAATGATATAAATCTTATACCAGACTTATTAAAGATCTTTGTCAGGGAATAATTTAAGATAATGATATAAATCTTATACCAGACTTATTAAAGATCTTTGTCAGGGAATAATTTTAATGTTGACTTACAGGGAATAATTTAAGATAATGATAAAATCTTAAATTTTGACAATTCTTATTGCACTTGATCCTTATTCTTTGTCAGGGAATAATAGATAATGGCGTTGCCAGTGATGGACACACTGTTGATCTGGATGGATATTTTTCTAGGGTTCCACAGTTTTTCCTGTGAAATATACTTATATTAACAAATTTTTATGATTTTTTTATTTAAAAATGTAAGTTACTCCCTAAAATGTTAGACTTCACAGATTTGTAAAGCTATTGTTAATGAAATTTTTTATTTTTTGGTGTTCTGGAACAGGCATATGTTATCAAATATATATAAATATATATATATATATATATATATATATATATATATATATATATATATATATATATATATATATATATATATATCAGACAAAATTATTCTACAGTCATTGTTCATCTTATCAAAAACGTTCATTAACAAAACTTACCAAGAAGGCAGCAGAAGTAATACTTGCATATTCCTCCGTATTGGACCAAACATAATAATAGTTGATGGTAGGATATACATTGGCTGTGTATGTGATATTCACCTGAGTGTTCTTCTCATCCATCTTATACCAGAGGCAAAATTCTTTCTCTGACTGAACATTGAAGAATGTTGCCTTGTTTCTAACTGGAGACTCACAGTTTCCTATAAGAGACAACAAATGTGTTCATCTCAGAGCAGATGAGATGGAATAATGAGAGACACAGATAACAATGTTAGTGATGCTGTGAGATGTGTTCATCTCAGAGCAGATGAGAAGATGGAATAATGAGAGACACAGATAACAATGTTAGTGATGCTGTGAGATGTGTTCATCTCAGAGCAGATGAGAAGATGGAATAATGAGAGACACAGATAACAATGTTAGTGATGCTGTGAGATGTGTTCTTCTCAGAGAAGATGAGAAGATGGAATAATGAGAGACACAGATAACAATGTTTGAGATGCTGTGAGATGTGTTCATCTCAGAGCAGATGAGAAGATGGAATAATGAGAGACACAGATAACAATGTTAGTGATGCTGTGAGATGTGTTCATCTCAGAGCAGATGAGATGATGGAATAATAAGAGACACAGATAACAATGTTAGTGATGCTGTGAGATGTGCTCATCTCAGAGCAGATGAGATGATGGAATAATGAGAGACACAGATAACAATGTTAGTGATGCTGTGAGATGTGTTCATCTCAGAGCAGATGAGAAGATGGAATAATGAGAGACATAGATGACAATGTTAGAGATGCTGTGAGATGTGATTATCTCAGAGCAGATGAGAAGATGGAACAATAAGAGACACAGATAACAATGTTAGTGATGCTGTGAGATGTGTTCATCTCAGAGCAGATGAGAAGATGGAATAATAAGAGACACAGATAACAATGTTAGTGATGCTGTGAGATGTGATCATCTCAGAGCAGATGACAAGATGGAATAATGAGAGACACAGATAACAATGTTAGTGATGCTGTGAGATGTGTTCATCTCAGAGCAGATGAGAAGATGGAATAATGAGAGACATAGATGACAATGTTAGAGATGCTGTGAGATGTGATTATCTCAGAGCAGATGAGAAGATGGAACAATAAGAGACACAGATAACAATGTTAGTGATGCTGTGAGATGTGTTCATCTCAGAGCAGATGAGAAGATGGAATAATAAGAGACACAGATAACAATGTTAGTGATGCTGTGAGATGTGATCATCTCAGAGCAGATGAGAAGATGGAATAATAAGAGACACAGATAACAATGTTAGTGATGCTGTGAGATGTGTTCATCTCAGAGCAGATGAGAAGATGGAATAATGAGAGACACAGATAACAATGTTAGTGATGCTGTGAGATGTATACATCTCAGAGCAGATGAGAAGATGGAATAATGAGAGACACAGATAACAATGTTAGTGATGCTGTGAGATGTGTTCATCTCAGAGCAGATGAGAAGATGGAATAATGAGAGACACAGATAACAATGTTAGTGATGCTGTGAGATGTGATCATCTCAGAGCAGATGAGAAGATGCAATAATGAGAGACACAGATAACAATGTTAGTGATGCTGTGAGATGTGTTCATCTCAGAGCAGATGAGAAGATGGAATAATGAGAGACACAGATAACAATGTTAGTGATGCTGTGAGATTTGTTCATCTCAGAGCAGATGAGAAGATGGAATAATGAGAGACACAGGTAACAATGTTAGTGATGCTGTGAGATGTGATCATCTCAGAGCAGATGAGAAGATGGAATAATAAGAGACACAGATAACAATGTTAGTGATGCTGTGAGATGTGTTCATCTCAGAGCAGATGAGAAGATGGAGTAATGAGAGACACAGATAACAATGTTAGTGATGCTGTGAGATATGATCATCTCAGAGCAGATGAGAAGTTGGAATAATAAGAGACACAGATAACAATGTTAGTGATGCTGTGAGATGTGTTCATCTCAGAGCAGATGAGAAGATGGAATAATGAGACACACAGATAACAATGTTAGTGATGCTGTGAGATGTGTTCATCTCAGAGCAGATGACAAGATGGAATTATAAGAGACAGATAACAATGTTAGTGATGCTGGGGAGGCAGAGGCTGACAATTATTAATTTTTGGAGGACATTGTTGCTGGTATTGTCAAGTAACTCGCCTTGTGCTGCTGACAACACTAAAGTTAAGACATACTATATCCATCCTGTGGATGGTAGTGGCTAGTTTATTGTGTACCTCATATCCATCCTGTGAATGGTAGTGGCTAGTTTATTGTGTACCTCATATCTATCCTGTGGATGGTAGTGGCTAGTTTATTGTGTACCTCATATCTATCCTGTGGATGGTAGTGGCTAGTTTATTGTGTACCTCATATCTATCCTGTGGATGGTAATGGCTAGTTTATTGTGTACCTCATATCTATCCTGTGGATGGTAGTGGCTAGTTTATTGTGTACCTCATATCTATCCTGTGAATGGTAGTGGCTAGTTTATTGTGTACCTCATATCTATCCTGTGAATGGTAGTGGCTAGTTTATTGTGTACCTCATATCCATCCTGTGAATGGTAGTGGCTAGTTTATTGTGTACCTCATATCCATCCTGTGGATGGTAGTGGCTAGTTTATTGTGCACCTCATATCCATCCTGTGGATGGTAGTGGCTAGTTTATTGTGTACCTCATATCCATCCTGTGGATGGTAGTGGCTAGTTTATTGTGTACCTCATATCCATCCTGTGGATGGTAGTGGCTAGTTTATTGTGTACCTCATATCCATCCTGTGGATGGTAGTGGCTAGTTTATTGTGTACCTCATATCCATCCTGTGGATGGTAGTGGCTAGTTTATTGTGTACCTCATATCCATCCTGTGGATGGTAGTGGCTAGTTTATTGTGTACCTCATATCTATCCTGTGGATGGTAATGGCTAGTTTATTGTGTACCTCATATCCATCCTGTGAATGGTAGTGGCTAGTTTATTGTGTACCTCATATCTATCCTGTGGATGGTAATGGCTAGTTTATTGTGTACCTCATATCTATCCTGTGAATGGTAGTGGCTAGTTTATTGTGTACCTCATATCCATCCTGTGAATGGTAGTGGCTAGTTTATTGTGTACCTCATATCCATCCTGTGAATGGTAGTGGCTAGTTTATTGTGTACCTCATATCCATCCTGTGGATGGTAGTGGCTAGTTTATTGTGCACCTCATATCCATCCTGTGAATGGTAGTGGCTAGTTTATTGTGTACCTCATATCCATCCTGTGAATGGTAGTGGCTAGTTTATTGTGTACCTCATATCTATCCTGTGGATGGTAGTGGCTAGTTTATTGTGTACCTCATATCCATCCTGTGAATGGTAGTGGCTAGTTTATTGTGTACCTCATATCCATCCTGTGGATGGTAGTGGCTAGTTTATTGTGCACCTCATATCCATCCTGTGTATGGTAGTGGCTAGGTTATTGTGTACCTCATATCCATCCTGTGGATGGTAGTGGCTAGTTTATTGTGTACCTCATATCCATCCTGTGAATGGTAGTGGCTAGTTTATTGTGTACCTCATATCCATCCTGTGGATGGTAGTGGCTAGTTTATTGCGTACCTCATATCCATCCTGTGGATGGTAGTGACTAGTTTATTGTGTACCTTGGCTAGTTTATTGTGTACCTCATATCCATCCTGTGAATGGTAGTGGCTAGTTTATTGTGTACCTCACATCCATCCTGTGGATGGTAGTGGCTAGTTTATTGTGTACCTCATATCCATCCTGTGGATGGTAGTGGCTAGTTTATTGTGTACCTCATATCCATCCTGTGGATGGTAGTGGCTAGTTTATTGTGTACCTCATATCCATCCTGTTGATGGTAGTGGCTAGTTTATTGTGTACCTCATATCCATCCTGTGGATGGTAGTAGCTAATTTATTGTGTACCTCATATCCATTCTGTGGATGGTAGTGGCTAGTTTATTGTGTACCTCCTATCCATCCTGTGGATGGTAGTGGCTAGTTTATTGTGTACCTCATATCCATCCTGTGTATGGTAGTGGCTAGGTTATTGTGTACCTCATATCCATCCTGTGGATGGTAGTGGCTAGTTTATTGTGTACCTCATATCCATCCTGTGGACGGTAGTGGCTAGTTTATTGTGTACCTCACATCCATCCTGTGGATGGTAGTGGCTAGTTTATTGTGTACCTCTTATCCATCCTGTGGATGGTAGTGGCTAGTTTATTGTGTACCTCATATCCATCCTGTGGATAGTAGTGGCTAGTTTGTTGTGTACCTCATATCCATCCTGTGGATAGTAGTGGCTAGTTTATTGTGTACCTCATATCCATCCTGTGGATGGTAGTGGCTAGTTTATTGTGTACCTCATATCCATCCTGTGTATGGTAGTGGCTAGGTTATTGTGTACCTCATATCCATCCTGTGGATGGTAGTGGCTAGTTTATTGTGTACCTCATATCCATCCTGTGGATGGTAGTGGCTAGTTTATTGTGTATCTCACATCCATCCTGTTGATGGTAGTGGCTAGTTTATTGTGTACCTCTTATCCATCCTGTGAATGGTAGTGGCTAGTTTATTGTGTACCTCATATCCATCCTGTGGATAGTAGTGGCTAGTTTATTGTGGATGGTAGTGGCTAGTTTATTGTTCACCTCATATCCATTCTGTGGATGGTAGTGGCTAGTTTATTGTGGATGGTGTTGCTAGTTTATTGTGTACCTCATATCCATCCTGTGGATTGTATTGGCTAGTTTATTGTGTATCTCATATCCTCACTATCTCGTTGACATCATAACGCTGTACGAATGTGTTCCAGACTCGAGTCATCTTGAGGATAAATGATCTCAGATGAAGTGATGTTCTGAAGAATGTTACAGCCAGAATGAAGTTGCTGCTGGCTGCCCGTCTTGTGGTATAAAAGTTTGTTTCACGCTGTTCTCGAAGTGGATCCAAGTGTGGTACTTTGACAATATTGGTCTTGTACATAACAATAAGACCACCCACATCCCTCCTGTGTTGAAAGCTCTGCTGACATGACAGATCTATCCACGATTGATCCAGGCGAAAGATGAGACGTCTTGCTCTGTTCTCTACTCTGTCAAGCAGTCGCAGATGAGAGGATTGGGGGTGGAGGGCAGGTAAATCAAGAAAGTGGAGCATACTCAAGGTGTGAGCGCACATGTGCCTCGTACAGAATCTTGCAACCCCTACTGTCAAGCAGATGCGAGATACGGCGAAGTGCTGTAAGCTTCCTGGCTGCCTTGTTTGCAAGATTTACAACATGGTTCTTCATGGTTAGTTTGGAGTCAAATTTCACCGTAAGGATATCAACTTCTTCTCCAGGTGCCAACATCCTCCCATTCATCCTTACTACTGCACCAGCATTACCATCATGGTGCCTAGAGACGATCATCATTTGTGTTTTCTCAGGAGCAAATGTTACTTGCCATCTGTTTCCCCAAGCTGATATAGCTCTTAGCTGGTGATTGATGTAGCTTAGAGCAGCTGACATTTCTTCTCTTGGATAAGTGAATGTCAGTGTACAGTCGTCTACATATGCATGTGATTCTGGGATGAGATGACTCTCTCTCTCTCTCTCTCTCTCTCTCTCTCTCACCAGATCTACCTGGAGTTCATTACCTTTATAACTAGTTCAGCTATCACAACTCTGGGGTCCACTCCCTGGACCCATTATGTACCTTTGTAATCTTTTGACTACCGCCCACAGGATGGGTATGGGGTGCATAATAATGATATTAAACTAACTCTCTCTCTCTCTCTCTCTCTCTCTCTCTCTCTCTCTCTCTCTCTCTCTCTCTCTCTCTCTCTCTACTCACTTTCTCTTGCTGTGATTGACATTAGGTTAATATAAACAATTATCAGTTGAAGAATCATTGTTGACAAGTCTTCACTGCTGCTGCTGCTGACTCCTCTCTACTCCACCGAAGAAGCCTACTGTGCAGGCGGCAACTTTCTCAATGTCGTCCACTTCACTACCACAGTTCTCCACTTCACTATCACTCGTCCACTTCACTATACTGGCGTCTTGCTCACTGCTCCTTCAATCAACTACTAACTAGAACGTCTGCCGAGTCAGACGTCCGCTGCATTGATATCAACATCAGATAATATGAATATTCCCTTCCTGTGTGTGAGTGGACACAGTGCTGAGTAACACATCCCAATGATTCGACCCACACCAGCCCACTAACACCCAGGTACCTACTTACTGCTAGATGAACACTGGATAACAGCTGTCTTAAGGAAACACGTCCTCATGTTTCTCAGCCGTATCGGGGATCGAACCAAATCGATTTAGAAAGATACTCAAATATATTGTGGAAAATTTTTTAATTTTCCGAAACTATAGTGCCTAATAGGTGTTTAATGTGTCTATATGGGTCAAAAATGTATTTGAAAATAAGAGTAGAACCAAGAGTTCCCTTTGCGCATGCGCGGATGTGCGGGAGAGGGTGGCGCGTATTTTTTTGAATGGTGGTGAGGAAGCTGAGAAAACATGGAACCACGAAATTGACGTTCACGGTGGCCTAAGGATTAATATAGGCCTCATTTCATAATAAGAAGTGTCGTAATTGTTCCTGGTGGAGAGTGAGGGAACGGGATTTACGGGACCACAGTAATAGAGTGGTAAAAGTGTGATAAGAGAAGGACCGGGTGACTGACGCGTCACAATGGACTGTGTCCTGGGGAAAATTACCCTTGGATTAATCATCACTCATCGGTCTCAGATCTTAATGGAGTGACCTCTAGTTTGTATAATAGTTATGAGACGTTAAATCGGCTTGTGAATTGTAATGTAATTAATGATAATAACGCTAAGTTAAGAGAATATGTGAAGTGAAATAAGTCGTTTGCTCCGAGTGAACACGCTAGACCTCGTTGTTAACGAGACGAGGAAAGGGAAACTCCTTGAGTCACGACGTCTAAAGCAGGACAAACCAGCGGATACCTCGTCCTGCTGGAATGAGAATCGTGTCGGTGTAGCAGGACATCGAAAATGAGATGGTGAATCAAGAAATGAGGAATATCAATCACCCACAGTTAAGTAACCCTTCTAGTTATAGCAACCTTAGACTGGCCAGTAGTGGTATGTTATAATTAGATAGGTTACGAGTGATCCAGCTACATCAAGTGACCACCAGAGAACATCTGGTAAGTAGTGGGATTATGTACAAATGTTTTCCTTGACGGATGTATCCATGTGTGTCCTACCCCCCCCCCTTCATTCAGTTAAACTAATATAATCTATACAGTCCACAATTAATTAGTAGCACCGTACTTGTGGGTGCTACCCAATCCATACTGGTCTCGGATAGATATGGATAAGATTGTGAGGTCGAGGGGACCACTTGGTGCGACCAGGGGTGGTTAAGTTTTCTCACATGTCTACACGGGGTGACTACGGTAAACAATATGATTGTCTCCCAATGAGATTACTGGTATGTATATAATGTTGAGGTACATACAGGTAAGCACCCTAGAAAATTTTCCATATATATATATATTAGAAGACATTCCGGTTCTGAGACCTTCATCACTGCTAACATACAGAGGATAAAAATATAGAATATATAGGTGGAGAGTAAGGTACTCCTGTGTCCTCCACAGTGACTCCACGTTAAGGTACGACTGTGTCCTCCACAGTGACTCCACGTTAATGTACGACTGTGTCCTCCACAGTGACTCCACGTTAAGGTACGACTGTGTCCTCCACAGTGACTCCACGTTAAGGTACGACTGTGTCCTCCACAGTGACTCCACGTTAATGTACGACTGTGTCCTCCACAGTGACTCCACGTTAAGGTACGACTGTGTCCTCCACAGTGACTCCACGTTAATGTACGACTGTGTCCTCCACAGTGACTCCACGTTAAGGTACGACTGTATCCTTCACAGTGACTCTACGTTAAGATACGACTGTGTCCTCCACAGTGACTCCACGTTAAGGTACGACTGTATCCTTCACAGTGACTCTACGTTAAGATACGACTGTGTCCTTCACACGGACTCCTATGAGATATTTGACGAACTGTAATGAGGCACAAGTCGTCCTCACTGAAGAAGATCGTCTTTACCAACACCATAGAACATAATAGTGGAAACAACAACGTTGTCTAATAAATATATCCCAGTGTTTACTTACGAGTCTTCTACACCACACGATAGAATACTCTGGCAGACATCACAGAGCGACCAATAAATGCTGTGCAGTTCTTGTGGATTACTACAGACGCACCACCTCATTCCCAACCCTAAACCTAATAACACTAACGCCACCCACCAACCCTAATCTCACAACACTGACGCCACCCACCAACCCTGATCTCACAACACTTGCGCTTCTGAATGACTTATTATACTTTCTGTCCTGTAAATTTTGATGGGACATGATTTATACATAAGCAGTTCTTTAAATTATATGTCTGCCGATAACTCAAAATCCTGAACTGCAACTCAGTGAAAATACGTCGCTTTCAAAGATTTTTATGATGTGGAACGTCAGTGCAAAGGCTCTGCGATTCTTTACAATTGCTTTAGTGCCACCTTTGTGGAGTGGAGCTATGTCTTATTTTAGTGACTGTGGGATGACCCTTGTGTCTAGACTGTGGGATGACCCTTGTGTCTAGACTGTGGGATGACCCTTGTGTCTAGACTGTGGGATGATCCTTGTGTCTAGACTGTGGGATGATCCTTGTGTCTAGACTGTGGGATGATCCTTGTGTCTAGACTGTGGGATGACCCTTGTGTCTAGACTGTGGGATGACCCTTGTGTCTAGACTGTGAGATGACCCTTGTGTCTAGACTGTGGGATGACCCTTGTGTCTAGACTCTGGGATGATCCTTGTGTCTAGACTGTGGGATGACCCTTGTGTCTAGACTGTGGGATGACCCTTGTGTCTAGACTGTGGGATGATCCTTGTGTCTAGACTGTGGGATGATCCTTGTGTCTAGACTGTGGGATGACCCTTGTGTCTAGACTGTGGGATGATCCTTGTGTCTAGACTGTGGGATGATCCTTGTGTCTAGACTGTGGGATGATCCCTGTGTCTAGACTGAGGGATGACCCTTGTGTCTAGACTGTGGGATGACCCTTGTGTCTAGACTGTGGGATGACCCTTGTGTCTAGACTGTGGGATGATCCTTGTGTCTAGACTGTGGGATGACCCTTGTGTCTAGACTGTGGGATGACCCTTGTGTCTAGACTGTGGGATGACCCTTGTGTCTAGACTGTGGGATGATCCTTGTGTCTAGACTGTGGGATGACCCTTGTGTCTAGACTGTGGGATGACCCTTGTGTCTAGACTGTGGGATGACCCCTGTGTCTAGAGTGTGGGATGACCCTTGTGTCTAGACTGTGGGATGACCCTTGTGTCTAGACTGTGGGATGACCCTTGTGTCTAGACTGTGGGATGACCCCTGTGTCTAGACTGTGGGATGACCCTTGTGTCTAGACTGTGGGATGATCCTTGTGTCTAGACTGTGGGATGACCCTTGTGTCTAGACTGTGGGATGATCCTTGTGTCTAGACTGTGGGATGACCCTTGTGTCTAGACTGTGGGATGATCCTTGTGTCTAGACTGTGGAATGACCCTTGTGTCTAGACTGTGGGATGATCCTTGTGTCTAGACTGTGGGATGACCCTTGTGTCTAGACTGTGGGATGATCCTTGTGTCTAGACTGTGGGATGACCCTTGTGTCTAGACTGTGGGATGATCCTTGTGTCTAGACTGTGGGATGACCCTTGTGTCTAGACTGTGGGATGATCCTTGTGTCTAGACTGTGGGATGACCCTTGTGTCTAGACTGTGGGATGATCCTTGTGTCTAGACTGTGGGATGACCCTTGTGTCTAGACTGTGAGATGACCCTTGTGTCTAGACTGTGGGATGACCCTTGTGTCTAGACTGTGGGATGACCCTTGTGTCTAGACTGTGGGATGACCCATGTGTCTAGACTGTGGGATGACCCTTGTGTCTAGACTGTGGGATGACCCTTGTGTCTAGACTGTGGGATGACCCTTGTGTCTAGACTGTGGGATGACCCTTGTGTCTAGACTGTGGGATGACCCTTGTGTCTAGACTGTGGGATGACCCTTGTGTCTAGACTGTGGGATGACCCTTGTGTCTAGACTGTGAGATGACCCTTGTGTCTAGACTGTGGGATGACCCTTGTGTCTAGACTGTGGGATGACCCTTGTGTCTAGACTGTGGGATGACCCTTGTGTCTAGACTGTGAAATGACCCCTGTGTCTAGACTGTGGGATGACCCTTGTGTCTAGACTGTGGGATGACCCTTGTGTCTAGACTGTGGGATGACCCTTGTGTCTAGACTGTGAGATGACCCTTGTGTCTAGACTGTGGGATGACCCTTGTGTCTAGACTGTGGGATGACCCTTGTGTCTAGACTGTGGGATGACCCTTGTGTCTAGACTGTGGGATGACCCTTGTGTCTAGACTGTGGGATGACCCCTGTGTCTAGACTGTGGGATGACCCTTGTGTCTAGACTGTGGGATGACCCTTGTGTCTAGACTGTGGGACGACCCCTGTGTCTAGACTGTGGGATGACCCTTGTGTCTAGACTGTGGGATGACCCTTGTGTCTAGACTGTGGGATGACCCTTGTGTCTAGACTGTGGGATGACCCCTGTGTCTAGACTGTGAAATGACCCTTGTGTCTAGACTGTGGGATGACCCCTGTGTCTAGACTGTGGGATGATCCTTGTGTCTAGACTGTGGGATGACCCTTGTGTCTAGACTGTGGGATGACCCCTGTGTCTAGACTGTGGAATGACCCTTGTGTCTAGACTGTGGGATGACCCCTGTGTCTAGACTGTGGGATGACCCTTGTGTCTAGACTGTGGGATGACCCTTGTGTCTAGACTGTGGGATGACCCCTGTGTCTAGACTGTGGGATGACCCTTGTGTCTAGACTGTGGGATGACCCCTGTGTCTAGACTGTGGGATGACCCTTGTGTCTAGACTGTGGGATGACCCCTGTGTCTAGACTGTGGGACGACCCCTGTGTCTAGACTGTGGGATGACCCCTGTGTCTAGACTGTGGGGTAACCCCTGTGTCTAGACTGTGAAATGACCCCTGTGTCTAGGCTGTGGGATAACCCCTGTGTCTAGGCTGTGTGATGACCCCTGTGTCTAGGCTGTGGGATAACCCCTGTGTCTAGACTGTGAAATGACCCCTGTGTCTAGACTGTGAAATGACCCCTGTGTCTAGGCTGTGGGATAACCCCTGTGTCTAGGCTGTGTGATGACCCCTGTGTCTAGGCTGTGGGATGACCCCTGTGTCTAGACTGTGGGATAACCCCTGTGTCTAGACTGTGGGATGACCCCTGTGTCTAGACTGTGGGATGACCCTTGTGTCTAGACTGTGGGATGACCCCTGTGTCTAGACTGTGGGATGATCCCTGTGTCTAGACTGTGGGATGACCCCTGTGTCTTGACTATGTGATGACCCCTGTGTCTAGACCGTGGGATGACCCGTGTATAGACTGTGGGATGACCTTGTGTCTAGACTGGGACGACCCCTGTGTCTAGACTGTGGAACGACCCCTGTATCTAGAATGTGGAACGACCCCTGTATCTAGACATTGGAACGACCCCTGTATCTAGATATTGGAACGACCCCGTATCTAGACTGTGGAACGACCCCTGTATCTAGACTGTTGAACGAACCCCTGTATCTAGACTGCTGAACGACCCTTGTATCAAGACTATTGAACGACCCCTGTATCTAGACTGTTGAACGACCCTTGTATCTAGACTGTTGAACGACCCTTGTATCTAGACTGTTGAACGACCCTTGTATCTAGACTGTTGAACGACCCTTGTATCTAGACTGTTGAACGACCCTTGTATCAAGACTATTGAACGACCCCTGTATCTAGACTGTTGAACGACCCTTGTATCTAGACTGTTGAACGACCCTTGTATCTAGACTGTTGAACGACCCTTGTATCTAGACTGTTGAACGACCCTTGTATCAAGACTATTGAACGACCCCTGTATCTAGACTGTTGAACGACCCTTGTATCTAGACTGTTGAACGAACCCCTGTATCTAGACTGTTGAACGAACCCCTGTATCTAGACTGCTGAACGACCCTTGTATCAAGACTATTGAACGACCCCTGTATCTAGACTGTTGAACGACCCTTGTATCTAGACTGTTGAACGACCCTTGTATCTAGACTGTTGAACGACCCTTGTATCTAGACTGTTGAACGACCCTTGTATCTAGACTGTTGAACGACCCTTGTATCAAGACTATTGAACGACCCCTGTATCTAGACTGTTGAACGACCCTTGTATCTAGACTGTTGAACGACCCTTGTATCTAGACTGTTGAACGACCCTTGTATCTAGACTGTTGAACGACCCTTGTATCAAGACTATTGAACGACCCCTGTATCTAGACTGTTGAACGACCCTTGTATCTAGACTGTTGAACGACCCTTGTATCTAGACTGTTGAACGACCCTTGTATCTAGACTGTTGAACGACCCTTGTATCTAGACTGTTGAACGACCCTTGTATCTAGACTGTTGAACGACCCTTGTATCAAGACTATTGAACGACCCTTGTATCTATGCTTCCCTGACATTTCTCGAGTTATCCTGGTGGGTATTTCACACATATGTTACTATGTACGATAATTTATGTAAATGTATTTATGTGTATTTGTATGTAAATATACTTACTGCCATTATGTCAGTAGAAGACCGAATGTAGTTCTTGGAGTACCGGTGTTATCAGCAGTTGTATCCTCTCCCTCTTACTTTCTCTCACAGTTTATTATCTAGTATTCTCCCTGTTATCTTTACTCTGAGATTTCCCGAGAGAGAGGGAGTGTGTGTGTGTGTGTGTGTATGTGTGTGTGTGTGTGTGTGTACTCACCTAATTGTGGTTGCAGGGGTCGATACTCAGCTCCTGTGTGTGTACTCACCTATTTGTGGTTGCAGGGGTCGAGTCTTAGCTCCTGGCCCCGCCTCTTCACCGGTTGCTACTGGGCCCTCTCTCTCCCCGCTCCATGAGCTTTATCAAACCTCGTCTTAAAACTGTGTATGGTTCCTGCCTCCACTACGTCATTTTCTAGGCTATTCCACTGCCTTACAACTCTATGACTGAAGAAATACTTCCTACTATCTCTCTGACTCATTTGTGTCTTCAACTTCCAATTGTGGCCTCTTGTTTCTGTGTCCCCTCCCTGGAACATCCTGTCTTTGTCCACCTTGTCTATTCCACGCAGTATTTTATATGTCGTTATCATGTCTCCCCTGACCCTCCTGTCCTCCAGTGTCGTCAGGCCGATTTCCCTTAATCTTTCTTCATAGGACATTCCCCTTAGCTCTGGAACTAACCTTGTGACAAACCTTTGTACTTTCTCTAGTTTCTTGACGTGCTTTATCAAGTGCGGGTTCCAAACAGTTGCTGCATACTCCAGTATGGGCCTGACATACACGGTATACAGTGTCTTGAACGATTCCTTACTAAGGTATCGGAATGCTGTTCTCAGGTTTGCCAGGCGTCCATATGCTGCAGCAGTTATCTGATTGATGTGTGCTTCCGGAGACATGCTCGGTGCTATACTCACCCCAAGATCTTTCTCCTTGAGTGAGGTTTGCAGTCTTTGGCCACCTAGCCTATACTCTGTCTGTGGTCTTCTGTGCCCTTCCCCTATCTTCATGACTTTGCATTTGGCAGGATTAAATTCGAGAAGCCATTTGCTGGACCAGGTGTCCAGTCTGTCCAGGTCTCTTTGAAGTCCTGCCTAGTCCTCATCAGATTTAATTCTCCTCATTTACTCCACATCATCTGCAAACAGGGACACTTCTGAGTCTAACCCTTCCATCATGTCGTTCACATATACCAAAAATAGCACTGGTCCTAGGACCGACCCCTGTGGGACCCCGCTCGTCACAGGTGCCCACTGTGATACATCATTACGTACCATGACTCGTTGTTGCCTCCCTGTCAGGTATTCTCTGATCCATTGCAGTGCCCTTCCTGTTATATGCGCCTGATGCTCTAGCTTCTGCACTAATCTCTTGTGAGGAACTGTGTCAAAGGCCTTCTTGCAGTCCAAGAAGATGCAATCAACCCACCCCTCTCTCTCGTGTCTTACTTCTGTTATTTTATCATAAAACTCCAGAAGGTTTGTGACACAGGATTTGCCTTCCGTGAATCCGTGCTGGTTGGCATTTATACTCTTGTTCCATTCCAGGTGCTCCACCACTCTCCTCCTGATAATCATTTCCATAATTTTGCAAACTATACACGTCAATGACACAGGTCTATAGTTTAGCGCCTCTTTTCTGTCTCCTTTTTTAAAAATGAGAACTACATTTGCCGTCTTCCATACCTCAGGTAGTTGCCCAGTTTCCAGGGACGTGTTGAAGATTGTGGTAAGTGGCATGCACAACATATCTGCTCCCTCTCTAAGGACCCACGAGGAGATGTTGTCCGGTCCCATTGCCTTTGAGGTATCGATGTCCCTTAGCAGTTTCCTCACCTCCTCCTCATCTGTATGTATGTCGTCCAACACTTGTTGGTGTATTCCTTGCTGGTGTCCCCATCTGGTCTGTCCCCCCAGAGTCCTTCCTGTCTCTACTGTAAATACTTCCTTAAATCTCGTGTTGAGCTCCTCACATACCTCTTGATCGTTTCTTGTGAGTTTTCCACCTTCTTTCCTCAGCCTTATCACCTGGTCCTTGACTGTTGTCTTCCTCCTAATGTGGCTATACAGCAGTTTCGGGTCAGATTTGACTTTCGATGCTATCTCGTTTTCATACTGTCGCTGGGCCTCCCTCCTTATCTGTGCATACTCGTTTCTGGCTCTTCTACTAATCTCCTTGTTTTCCTGGGTCCTATGCCTCCTGTACCTTTTCCATTCTCTGTTGCACTTAGTTTTTGCCTTCCTACACCTTCGGGTAAACCAAGGACTCGTTTTGGTCTTCCTATTATTTCTGTTTCCCTTGGGAACAAAACTTTCCTCTGCCTCCTTGCACTTTGTTGCCACATATTCCATCATCTCGTTTACTGATTTTCCTACCATTTCTCTGTCCCACTGAACCTCCTGCAGGAAGTTTCTCATACCTGTGTAGTCCCCCCTTTTATAGTTTGGCCTGTCCCCTTCAGTTCCTGTTACCTTCTCCACTTGTAACTCTACTATATAATCAAAACTCAGAACCACGTGATCGCTAGCTCCAAGGGGCCTCTCGTAAGTGATGTCCTCAATGTCTGAACTGCTCAGGGTGAACACAAAATCCAGTCTTGCTGGCTCATCCTCCCCTCTCTCTCTGGTTGTGTCCCTGACATGTTGATGCATGAGGTTTTCAAGTACCACATCCATCATCTTGGCTCTCCATGTTTCGGGACTCCCATGTGGCTCCAGGTTTTCCCAGTCGATCTCCCTGTGGTTAAAATCGCCCATTACCAGTAACTTAGCTCTGCTCGAGTGAGCTCTTCTTGCCACCTCAGCCAGTGTGTCCACCATCACCCTGTTGTTTTCTTCGTACTCCTCTCTTGGCCTCCTGCAGTTCTGTGGTGGGTTATACATCACTCCAATGACTACTTTATGTTCTCCGGACTGAATTGTACCTACAATGTAGTCTCTTTCTCCAATCATGTCCATGCCTTCCATTTCCTCAAATCCCCATCGGTGTTTTATGAGCAGTGCAACCCCTCCTCCCCATCTACTCCTTCTATCTTTCCTCAGGATCTGATATCCCGTTGGGAAGAGTGTATCTGTTATTGTCTCAGCGAGTTTTGTTTCTGTGACTGCTATGAAGTCTGGGGATTTTTCACTGATTCTTTCGTTCCACTCCTCATGTTTATTCGTTATTCCATCCGCGTTTGTGTACCAAACTTTCAGTTTCTTTTCTATCATTGTGGTCATGCAAGAATATTGGGGTTGGGGAGCGAGAGCCTTGGTGGGGGCCTATATGGGGCTGTGGTGTAGGTGGGGTTTGTGATGATGGGGGTGGGGTCAGAATGCCCATAAGGGACAGCTGTTGGGGTGAGGTTTGTGATATGGGGGTTGGTGGCAGAGGGAACAGTGAGTGGGTTGTAGTATAGGTTGCTCAGTTGCGTTGGGAATGTCGCGGTTGGAGTCTTTTGGTGGGAGATTCTGTGGGGTGTGTTTGCCCTTCCTCCTGTGTCTGGGTCCTGCTCATTTTCGTCATTGCCTCTCGTTCCTCCTTGCGTCTCTGTACCCTCTCTTTCAGTGTAGTCCTTTCGTCTTGTGTTCTGTTGCGGTCGAGGTATACTCTCTGGTACCCCTGTTTGTCCCTCAGTCTTGCTTTCTCTTGCAGAATCCTGGTTCAAACTGATTCTTCCTTGAAAGTTACTCTGACAGGCCATATCCTTCCACTCGCAAACCACCCAATTTTCTGAAAATTTGTCACCTGGGTCATATCGCCCTCACCTATTGTCTTGATGATGCCTTCAATCATTTTTTTCTCCTCCTGTTTTATTTCTTCAAAGTTGTCCCCCTTGGCTTCTTGGAGCCCGTACACAAAAACTGACCTCGCCCTTTCCTCCTCCCACTGAGTCTCCATCTGCTTCCTCTGAGGCATTTTATTTCCTTCCATTGACATGTTCTTGCCTTCAGTCCCTGTCATATCTGAAACTTCTATTCTCAGTGAACTGTCTTTCATGACCAGCTGTCCCTTGCTACTGCAGTTGGCTGTTAGAATCTCTGCATATAGCATACCTTCATTGTCTTCGGACCTGTCATTTGATCTTAGTGTGCTCATCGTCTTTTCCCTGGCCCCACGTGGGTCTGATAGGGCCTTCGTGTACGGCATGTCTCCGTTGTTGCTTACCATCCCCTTGTCTGTGCCTGACATCGAATTTCCTGATGTCACATCTGAATTGTCATTTGTCTCTCTAATCTGTTTCAGGCTTTGCAGTTTCTCTTCTAAGCACTGTATCCTAGCTTCTGCTGCTAAGACCTGTACTTTCCACTTCCTGCACTCTTCAGCTATCCACTCCTCCATTTTCTTACCAAGCTCTACTATCTTCCTTCCCCACTCTTCCTCCCTTTTTTGGAGCTCTAACTCCCAGTCTTTCCTCCCTGGTTCGTCCTCTAGGGCCACCCATTTTTTTTTTTTTTTTTTTTTTTTTTTTTTTTATACCACAGACAGAAGGCTAGAGGAGGGAGAGAGTGCGAGGGAGAGAGAGGAGGGGTAGAAAGAGGGAGAGAGAGGAGAGAGAAAGGGTAGAAAGAGGGAGAGAGAGGAGAGAGTATGGGGGTGAGGGATAAGACCAAGGGGGAGAGAGAGAGAAATGTGAGGGGGGAGAGAAAGGGTAGAGAGAGGGAGAAAGAGAGGGAGAGGGAGAGGGAGAGAGAGAGAGGGAGAAAGGAGGGTGAGGGAAAAGGCTATGAGAGAGAGAAATGGAGAGATGGAGAGAGAAGCCTATAGAGAGAGAGGAGGGTGAGAGATAGGGTTATGGGAGTGAGGGAGAGAGAGAGAGAGAGAGAGAGAGAGAGAGAGAGAGAGAGAGAGAGAGAGAGAGAGAGAGAGAGAGAGAGAGAGAGAGAGAGAGAGAGAGAGAGAGAGGGAGAGAGAGAAAGAAAGAGTAGGGAAAGGGGAGGGAAAAAGGCTATGAGAGAGAGAAACGTGAGGGAGGGGGAGAGGGAAAGATAGGAGGGAGGAGGGAGTGAAGGCAAGAGCGGGGGAAGGGAAAGGTCTGTGGGGGAGGGAAAGGTGTGTGGGGGGGGTGAGGGGACGCGGTCAAATTCCAAGGATCAGCTGTGTGTACTCACCTAGTTGTGGTTTCAGGGGTCGAGACTCAGCTCCTGTCCCCGAGTGTATGTGTGTGCGCGCGTGTGTGTGCGAGCACGTCAGTTGTTTATATGTCCCAGAAATACAATTCACCTCTGTATATCCGTAATACTAATAAGATACCATTAACACTGAGAGTAATTCTAATAATTATAATACTAGCGTGTGTTAACAAGTCATTCTTTCACCCAGTTATGTACTACCTTTTACTACATGTGTACCCAATACTTGCTTCTCAGATTGTACTGTCTTTGTGTCCTAAAACATTATCTCTCAAAACTGTTGTCAGGGCTGTAGTCCCATTAGCCACAACTTAATCCTCCTGCCTATTCCTTGCTCCTACAAATTTTATCTTCCTACTACTGCTATGTGTTGTGTGTATGATAATCGCTCTGGAGCAGGGTTTGTGATAGCCAGCTACCAGTGATCGTAGGGCCGGCTCTACCACTCAAAACTTCCCGCCAACCACAAACAGGTGATTTGTACGTTACTCCTCAGAGGGGACGTCCATCCAGATGCCTGATGTACGATGCTCGCTGTACGATGCTCGCTGTACGATGACTCGTGCACCTCGCCCTTCCGCCACTGACTTCTTCAGCTATTCTTTTCTCGTTGCCCTTTTGAGTCCTCATTTACCACACTTATCACTTGTATACTGCTACTTTTATAATTTACACTTCACTTTGGGTAAGTACACTTCTTATTTGTGATGACACCCAACCTGTTATGGCGGCGCTACTTCCTCAGGCCTACTGCTGCCACCACCTCTGCTTATATATATTTATGTATATGTATGTATATATATATATATATATATATATATATATATATATATATATATATATATATATATATATATATATATATCCCCTTTCTGGCTAGCTTGTTCACGCTGTGTGCTACATCACAGTTTGTCGTTAGCCAACCTCTCTTAATTCTATTTGATCTTTTCTCTTTAGTCACTCGTTTTGTACTTTGTATATTTGTAACAATGTGGCAACAAGTGCCAACTAGGCCTCAACGAACTGGCACTTTGAAATTTTGTTGTATAATTTCAGGCTTTCTCTCGCCTTTACTTTATTTATTTTTGCTAATACTTTGGTTATCACTTGTAGGGTTGTTCACTGACGTTGTCACTAACACTGGTTGCTTCTAGCTGCTAAAACACGCCCTAAAAGCACTAAGATTCTCGGAGCCTGACGCTTGTGACCCACTACACTACGTCTGCGTGTGTGTGTGTGTGTGTGTGTG
The DNA here is from genome assembly GCF_038502225.1 of Cherax quadricarinatus. Classification (NCBI taxonomy): domain Eukaryota; kingdom Metazoa; phylum Arthropoda; class Malacostraca; order Decapoda; family Parastacidae; genus Cherax; species Cherax quadricarinatus. Next base: position 68,232 of record NW_027195101.1, read on the forward strand.
TGTGTGTGTGTGTGTGTGTGTGTGTGTGTGTGTGTGTGTGTGTGTGTGTGTGTGTGTGTGTGTGTGTGTGTGTGTGCATTCACTTATATGTGGTTGCAGGGGTCGAGTCACAGCTTCTAGCCCAGAATCATTGCTAGTCGCTACTACGTCCACTCTCTCCCTGCTCCAAGAGCTTTTTCACCCTCCAGATTGTTCCATTTCCTGACAACTCTAAAGTTGAAGAAATACTTTCTGACATCCCTATGATTCATCTGAGTCTTCAACCTCCAGTTGTGTCCCCTTGTTGCTGTGTCCCCTTGTTGTTGTGTCCCCTTGTTGTTGTGTCCTCTTGTTGCTGTGTCTCCTTGTTGCTGTGTCCCCTTGTTGTTGTGTCCTCTTGTTGCTGTGTCTCCTTGTTGCTGTGTACCCTTGTTGTTGTGTCCCCTTGTTGCTGTGTCAGGAGGGTTTGTGGAGATGCGATGGTTGGAGTTAAAACACACTTGTTGGGTGGTAACATTTATATTAGCAGACTGATAGAGGAGGCACAGCCTGCCTGTTGCTGCCTGGTAGGTCTAACGGGAACTGAGGGAGTTACAGTGCTTCTCACGCACACATGCGCATCACGTGATGTCACACATGCTAGTCGCTGAGCCTACTGAAAATGAGCCTAAATATATACATGGCTGATACGATCTATAATATACTACAAAAGTATATGTATAGAGGAATTCAGTAGCTATACTGACAGCTCGGTCATGTTACATATGTTGTCTCGACATACAATACTATGCTATAGGCTGAACAGGCAGGTGGCTCTGGGCTGATTCTATACAATGGCAAAGTCATATGTAACTTAGAACTAATGGATGGTATCATAATGGATGTTAACGTAATGGGTGTTTACATAATGGGTGTTAACATAATGCATTACGAATTATAAGAACAAATCATGGTATAATAAAGGATGGAATTGATCGATCGATCTGTATTCATGCACTCTACGGATTCTGAGGAAGAATATATATATTTACAAAGGTGAAAGTAATTAACTGCAAACACAGATCTGGCGCACACACAGATCATTACTGTTAAATTCTCAGAATTCGGAGGGAACATGAACACAAAAAAAAATTCTGAAAACTGATTAGCTAATAAAAACACACATTTGACAACTTCATTCAGCTTGGACATCTAATTATGCAGACAATTTACATTTAAGCCCAACTCTGCGAGGGTAAGATTTACATATGCAGAATGGTTATCGTCTTTAGGAGGATCGAATTCCTTTGTAATGGCTAACACATGCCTTGACTGAGGGAGATCTGAACAAGTATCTACAAAACATACTTGGGGGTTTCTCATCACTTGTTGTGTATGCAAAGAATAACGACATTTGAGTTGATTATCTGAGTATTAGAGGTAGAGGGTACAGAGTCAGGAGGATTGTCAGCGACTGTCACATCAGTCTGGGTTGAAATATAATCCTCAACATTGCATATCAATTTCATATGATCTAAATGCAATTCCTTATACTGACCGATACTAATTTCTCTAACCTTATACATGTACTTATTGCCATTGATATGTTCAACTACTCGATAAGGACCAACAAACTTTTGACTGAGCTTAGGCATTGTGGAAGTTTTGTTGAAGTTAGTGGTTAGTGGGTCTCAAACCCACTTTAGCTCTGGTTGGCTTAGCACGGCTATTAGTTACTCTTGTGAATTCTGCTGTTGGCTTACAAAGTGTCTCACAGATTCTTCTAAAAACACTTTGAGCTAAGCTGCTATGAGTAGTTATAAAATCATCAGGGTTGTAATTGGGTTTCGGAGTGGAATATAAGTATAAGTAAGTATATATAAGTATGTTTATTCAGGTATACACAAATACAGTTACATAGAATTATCATACATAGCAGCATATGTGTAGAGAACCTGGGATAACACAAAAAAGTCAGACACAGTGACTTATTTCCATTGTGGTCCTTTTACCTTATTATTATAATATAAAGGTTATAATATTTTCTTATTATTCTACAATGAAGATAACATCTTATTATCATACTAAAAAGACTATCTACTACACGAGGGTCATTAAGACTATCTACTACACGAGGGTCATTAAGACTATGCACTACACGAGGGTCATTAAGGCTATCTACAATACGAGGGTCATTAAGACTATGAACTACACGAGGGTCATTAAGGCTATCTACAATACGAGGGTCATTAAGACTATGCACTACACGAGGGTCATTAAGGCTATCTACAATACGAGGGTCATTAAGACTATGAACTACACGAGGGTCATTAAGACTATCTACAATACGAGGGTCATTAAGACTATGAACTACACGAGGGTCATTAAGACTATCTACAATACGAGGGTCATTAAGACTATGAACTACACGAGGGTCATTAAGACTATCTATTACACCAGGGTCATTAAGACTATCTACTACACGAGGGTCATTAAGACTATCTACAATACGAGGGTCATTACTAGGAATAGGTAACATTCATCAGACACGTTTCTGTAGCTACATTCATAGACACCTTTCTGTAGCTACCATCAGACACCTTTCTGTAGCTACATTCATCAGACACCTTTCTGTAGCTACATTCATCAGACACCTTTCTGTAGCTACATTCATCAGACACCTTTCTGTAGCTACATTCATCAGACACCTTTCTGTAGCTACATTCATCAGACACCTTTCTGTAGCTACATTCATCAGACACCTTTCTGTAGCTACATTCATCAGACACCTTTCTGTAGCTACATTCATCAGACACCTTTCTGTAGCTACATTCATCAGACACCTTTCTGTAGCTACATTCATCAGACACCTTTCTGTAGCTACATTCATCAGACACCTTTCTGTAGCTACATTCATCAGACACCTTTCTGTAGCTACATTCATCAGACACCTTTCTGTAGCTACATTCATCAGACACCTTTCTGTAGCTACATTCATCAGACACCTTTCTGTAGCTACATTCATCAGACACCTTTTGGCAGTCTTCTTGAACTGGTTCATGCTATGACTGGCTTTGACATGTGCGGGTAGTCTGTTCCATTCGTTTATTGCTGTACAATAAAAGGTGTTTGAAGCCTAGCCACTGACTGTGGCTACTACAAAGTTGTGCTCTCTCCCCCTAGTACTATGATTGTTGTCTCCCCCTAGTACTATGATTGTTGTCTCCCCCTAGTACTATGATTGTTGTCTCCCCCTAGTACTATGATTGTTGTCTCCCCCTAGTACTATGATTGTTGTCTCCCCCTAGTACTATGATTGTTGTCTCCCCCTAGTACTATGATTGTTGTCTCCCCCTAGTACTATGATTGTTGTCTCCCCCTAGTACTATGATTGTTGTCTCCCCCTAGTACTATGATTGTTGTCTCCCCCTAGTACTATGATTGTTGTCTCCCCCTAGTACTATGATTGTTGTCTCCCCCTAGTACTATGATTGTTGTCTCCCCCTAGTACTATGATTGTTGTCTCCCCCTAGTACTATGATTGTTGTCTCCCCCTAGTACTATGATTGTTGTCTCCCCCTAGTACTATGATTGTTGTCTCCCCCTAGTACTATGATTGTTGTCTCCCCCTAGTACTATGATTGTTGTCTCCCCCTAGTACTATGATTGTTGTCTCCCCCTAGTACTATGATTGTTGTCTCCCCCTAGTACTATGATTGTTGTCTCCCCCTAGTACTATGATTGTTGTCTTCCCCTAGTACTATGATTGTTGTCTCCCCCTAGTACTATGATTGTTGTCTCCCCCTAGTACTATGATTGTTGTCTCCCCCTAGTACTATGATTGTTGTCTCCCCCTAGTACTATGATTGTTGTCTCCCCCTAGTACTATGATTGTTGTCTCCCCCTAGTACTATGATTGTTGTCTCCCCTAGTACTATGATTGTTGTCTCCCCCTAGTACTATGATTGTTGTCTCCCCCTAGTACTATGATTGTTGTCTCCCCCTAGTACTATGATTGTTGTCTCCCCCTAGTACTATGATTGTTGTCTCCCCCTAGTACTATGATTGTTGTCTTCCCCTAGTACTATGATTGTTGTCTCCTAGTACTATGATTGTTGTCTCCCCCTAGTACTATGATTGTTGTCTCCCCCTAGTACTATGATTGTTGTCTCCCCCTAGTACTATGATTGTTGTCTCCCCCTAGTACTATGATTGTTGTCTCCCCCTAGTACTATGATTGTTGTCTCCCCCTAGTACTATGATTGTTGTCTCCCCCTAGTACTATGATTGTTGTCTCCCCCTAGTACTATGATTGTTGTCTCCCCCTAGTACTATGATTGTTGTCTCCCCCTAGTACTATGATTGTTGTCTCCCCCTAGTACTATGATTGTTGTCTCCCCCTAGTACTATGATTGTTGTCTCCCCCTAGTACTATGATTGTTGTCTCCCCCTAGTACTATGATTGTTGTCTCCCCCTAGTACTATGATTGTTGTCTCCCCCTAGTACTATGATTGTTGTCTCCCCCTAGTACTATGATTGTTGTCTTCCCCTAGTACTATGATTGTTGTCTTCCCCTAGTACTATGATTGTTGTCTCCCCCTAGTACTATGATTGTTGTCTCCCCCTAGTACTATGATTGTTGTCTCCCCCTAGTACTATGATTGTTGTCTCCCCCTAGTACTATGATTGTTGTCTCCCCCTAGTACTATGATTGTTGTCTCCCCCTAGTACTATGATTGTTGTCTCCCCCTAGTACTATGATTGTTGTCTCCCCCTAGTACTATGATTGTTGTCTCCCCCTAGTACTATGATTGTTGTCTCCCCCTAGTACTATGATTGTTGTCTCCCCCTAGTACTATGATTGTTGTCTCCCCCTAGTACTATGATTGTTGTCTCCCCCTAGTACTATGATTGTTGTCTCCCCCTAGTACTATGATTGTTGTCTCCCCCTAGTACTATGATTGTTGTCTCCCCCTAGTACTATGATTGTTGTCTCCCCCTAGTACTATGATTGTTGTCTCCCCCTAGTACTATGATTGTTGTCTTCCCCTAGTACTATGATTGTTGTCTCCCCCTAGTACTATGATTGTTGTCTCCCCCTAGTACTATGATTGTTGTCTCCCCCTAGTACTATGATTGATGTCTCCCCCCAGTACTATGATTGTTGTCTCCCCCTAGTACTATGATTGTTGTCTCCCCCTAGTACTATGATTGTTGTCTCCCCCTAGTACTATGATTGTTGTCTCCCCCTAGTACTATGATTGCTTTGGTTCCCAACCTTGACAAAATTGACAGCAAGATATTCTGGACACTGTTCGTGAGCAATTTTATAAACATGATTTAGCTTCAGTTGTTTTACTCTGTCTTCAACATTCAGCATATCCAACTGCTGTAATTCATCCTGGCCTACATGTTCTCTTGGTCCCAGCCCCAGGATGAATCTTACGATATATCTTACGATATATATCTTACGGTAACTTATAAGGTAAACGCTTGTCTACACCATACAATGCATAATGTGGAGTGTCACCTATGGAAGCATTGTAAGCAGAATTTATGGCACACTGAACATCTGGTATAACTTCATCCCAAGTTTCACTATTGGGGTTGATAGTGGCTCTCAAGACATCAAGTACTTTTTTATTGGTTCGTTCTGCTAACCCATTGCTGGCAGGATGATGAGGAACAATGGTGGATTTAGAGATCTTGTACAAGGTACACAAATTTTCAAGAATCTCATTACAGAATTCACCTCCATTATCTGTTACTAGGGACTTAGGGGTGGTATGCCTGCAGATAATGCATTCTTTAAACGCTTTAGCTACTGTCACGGCAGTCTTATCTGCAATTACCTGGAGTTTACCTGGAGAGAGTTCCGGGGGTCAACGCCCCCGCGGCCCGGTCTGAGACCAGGCCTCCTGGTGGATCAGAGCCTGATCAACCAGGCTGTTGCTGCTGGCTGCACGCAAACCAACATACGAGCCACAGCCCGACTGATCCGGAACTGACTTTAGGTGCTTGTCCAGTGCCACCTTGAAGACTGCCAGGGGTCTGTTGGTAATCCCCCTTATGTGTGCTGGGAGGCAGTTGAACAGTCTCGGGCCCCTGACACTTATTGTATGGTCTCTTAACGTGCTAGTGACACCCCTGCTTTTCATTGGGGGGATGGTGCATCGTCTGCCAAGTCTTTTGCTTTCGTAGTGGGTGATTTTCGTGTGCAAGTTCGGTACTAGTCCCTCTAGGATTTTCCAGGTGTATATAATCATGTATCTCTCCCTCCTGCGTTCCAGGGAATACAGGTTTAGGAACCTCAAGCGCTCCCAATAATTGAGGTGTTTTATCTCCGTTATGCGCGCCGTGAAAGTTCTCTGTACATTTTCTAGGTCGGCAATTTCACCTGCCTTGAAAGGTGCTGTTAGTGTGCAGCAATATTCCAGCCTAGATAGAACAAGTGACCTGAAGAGTGTCATCATGGGCTTGGCCTCCCTAGTTTTGAAGGTTCTCATTATCCATCCTGTCATTTTTCTAGCAGATGCGATTGATACAATGTTATGGTCCTTGAAGGTGAGATCCTCCGACATGATCACTCCCAGGTCTTTGACGTTGGTGTTTCGCTCTATTTTGTGGCCAGAATTTGTTTTGTACTCTGATGAAGATTTAATTTCCTCATGTTTACCATATCTGAGTAATTGAAATTTCTCATCGTTGAACTTCATATTGTTTTCTGCAGCCCACTGAAAGATTTGGTTGATGTCCGCCTGGAGCCTTGCAGTGTCTGCAATGGAAGACACTGTCATGCAGATTCGGGTGTCATCTGCAAAGGAAGACACGGTGCTGTGGCTGACATCCTTGTCTATGTCGGATATAAGGATGAGGAACTAACTCACAATATCTGGTGAAATGGTCTACCATAACACACAGATGTTTGTTGCCCAGGAGGGAACATTGGAAATTAGTTAACAAATCTAGCGCAACTCTTTCCCACGGTTCGCTAGTAGTTGGATACACTTGGATTGGATTAGGACCATTGACATATCCTTTATGCTGCATACAAACACTACATTTCTTAACATACTCTGAAATGTCAGTTGCCATATGTGGCCAAAAGTATTTCATTCTGGCTTGTTTCACAGAACGATCCATACCAGGGTGTGCAACACCTGGTGCATCGTGAACTAGCTGTAGATCTACATTCACTAGTGACTGTGGAATTACTAATTAGTATACCCTTGTGCTTGGCGATACAGTAATTGTTGGTTCATGACAAAGTCACTGATGGGTGCTGGTGGCTTCACAGTCAGAATAAGATCTTCCTGGAGCAGGAATCGAATCACACCAGACCACATGGGATCTGTTCTTTGAGTATTCTTTACATCCTCGGCAGTAAATGGAGGGTCTGCAGTTACTATACTAACATGTCACGATAAAGTATCTGCGACTACATTTGACTTGCCAGGTAAGTGTTCAAAGGTAGGATTGAACTCTTGGATAGTCAAGGTCCATCTGGCTAACTTTCCAGTAGGTTGTTTGTTCTGGAATAAAGGTATCAGTGGAGCATGGTCTGTCAAGACATGAACAGAGTACTGATAAATAATGTCTCGTAAGTGCTTTAAAGACCATACTATTGTTAAAGCTTCTTGCTCAGTTACTGTATAATTACATTCAGCCTTTGTAAGGACATGGCTAGCAAATGCAACTGCGTTGTACTTGCCATCAGTCTTCTGAGCTAGTACGGCACCTATGCCAATTAAACTAGCATCAGTTGTCAGATAGAAGGGCTTAGAAAAATCTGGAAATTTCAAAATTGGAGCAGACATTAGCTTTTCTTTTAGTGTTTGGAATGCTCTTTCTTGACGGAAGGTCCAAAAGAAAGGAGCATCTTTCTTAAGCAACTTAGCTAGAGGTCTTCCCTGTTGAAATAGCACCGACCCACTGGACAGGTGGCAAGTTATCCTGTACTTGAACAGGGTAAGGAGAGTGAACCAGGTCAACAAGATTGGTATTTGCTCTGAGACGAACACTGTGACCAGAAGTGTTAGCAAGGAATAACTGGATCTTACTGTCTCTTACATGTAAGGATGGCTCAACAAACAAACCCTTGACCTTGCAGGAATCACTGTCAACTAGGATGTTATCACCATCTGGAACACTAGGAACAACAAAACACTCTAGGGAGAGCACTAGCCGCAACAGAGACATCTTTCTGCAGACGGCATGTGACATCAACAAGAGATGGCATTACTAGTTTCAAGTAATCATTTTCCAACAAGGCGTCCCCTGTGGAGAAACTACTACTTGGACTAGCAGACATTGCAGGGATAGGCTGTGCACTCAAGGCAGTCTGAGTGTCCTCGGACACCTGAGGCAACTGGACACTATCTTGCATGTCTGAAGGTGTAGGTGGAACACAGATGGGAGTGACAGAGTTACTAGTGCCTGACCACTTGGGTACGCTACTGAAAAATGCATTGGCTTGTAAGGACTTAAACCGAATGTCGTATTCTTCGGCAGTATGGCAGATCTTGGATCCAAGCTGGTAACCCCAAAATGGAACAATCAAGTCATCAATTTGGGCATGCCATCGGTAAGGGTCAAGCACAATACGTAAGTCTCTCATGGAAGCAAATCCCAGTAGAAGGTCACCAGGGAAAGTAATCTGGTCAACAACAAGGAAAGAAGCAGTAAAGTCTCGACCTTGGATAGAAAAGGTGAGGGAAGTCTGACCTCGGACATGCAGGAGGGAACCAGCTACTCCACTAAGGGAGGTTACAGTAGTTGGTTCTATGAGGACACGTCATAACTGTTTATGTTTAAACAAACTAGACTTGATAATATTAACTTGCGCACCAGAGTCCATGAACACATGAACGGGTGCATTATGAATAGATGCTTGCACTAGAGGACCTATCGTTTCATTGGGAGTTATGTGCAAACAAAAAGGTGGAGTATCATCAGAAAAGATTTGTTCCACTTCATCCCCAAAATCATCTACGTCAGAGACGTGTAAAACAACATCATTTACAGGATTGTCATTCTCGAGACTGCTTAAGGCTTCAAAGGAATTGCGAACGGGGATAGTATACTCATTATCACCTATTGTCACCACTGCACGGGTTGACTGGGGCGCTCGGATTCCCCCAAATTGGAAGAATGAGGCTGGCTCTGGTTAGTCTGAGAACCCCGATCTCTATTTCCTCTCCTTTCCTCTCCTGGCTCTGCGGTTGGAACAGCCACGGAGGGATCTAGAGTACTGCAGGTTGTAGAGAGCACTACACTCGCATGTGTCATGACCATGAATTCTGTGATAAGTACAGTAAGGCAGATTGGACTGGTACCCGTCAGCATTACTGTGCCTCTTAGTGCCGCTCTCGTGACAATTTACCGTGATATGGCCACGGTAACCACAATTATAGCAGGTTCTTTGGCTATGGGTACTGTACGTACTACGAGCACTTCGGGGATAATGACTTTTGACGCTAGCTTTGGATGACGGCTGCGAGTGATTTCTATCAGGAGTTTTGGTTTTAGCACAAACAAGAGCAGGTACAGGATTAGTCAAAAACAAATTCTGGCCACAAAATAGAGCGAAACACCAACGTCAAAGACCTGGGAGTGATCATGTCGGAGGATCTCACATTCAAGGACCATAACATTGTATCGATCGCATCTGCTAGAAAAATGACAGGATGGATAATGAGAACCTTCAAAACGAGGGAGGCCAAGCCCATGATGACACTCTTCAGGTCACTCGTTCTATCTAGGCTGGAATATTGCTGCACACTAACAGCACCTTTCAAGGCAGGTGAAATTGCTGACCTAGAAAATGTACAGAGAACCTTCACGGCGCGCATAACGGAGATAAAACACCTCAATTACTGGGAGCGCTTGAGGTTCCTAAACCTGTATTCCCTGGAACGCAGGCGGGAGAGATACATGATTATATACACCTGGAAAATCCTAGAGGGACTAGTACCGAACTTGCACACGAAAATCACTCACTACGAAAGCAAAAGACTTGGCAGACGATGCAACATCCCCCCAATGAAAAGCAGGGGTGTCACTAGCACGTTAAGAGACCATACAATAAGTGTCAGGGGCCCGAGACTGTTCAACTGCCTCCCAGCATACATAAGGGGGATTACCAACAGACCCCTGGCAGTCTTCAAGTTGGCACTGGACAAGCACCTAAAGTCGGTACCTGACCAGCCGGGCTGTGGCTCGTACGTTGGTTTGCGTGCAGCCAGCAGAAACAGCCTGGTTGATCAGGCTCTGATCCACCAGGAGGCCTGGTCACAGACCGGGCCGCGGGGACGTTGACCCCCGGAACTCTCTCCAGGTAAACTCCAGGTAATAGGCCTTCGATAGGGGAAGGTTCCCTCGGGACATAAGTCATGCACATGGATGAGGGCTGCAAGCGGTCGTTATTGCGGCAGTTAGAGAACTGGAGTTATACACATACATGGAAGTTGGCGGCATTAACTGTTTAATAACTCCAAATGCTGCTAATTTGGCGAATCCCTCAAGAGCTCATTTATCATCGTCTACAAGGTAGTTGGAATTTTGACCGGCCCTAACGAATGAGGACATGAGGTTATTTAAACGAAGAGCAAACGCATCTAATGATTCCTCTGGCCTCGGCACTGTGCACACTAGTTTCTTAAGGGCAACGAAAGGATTAGTCACTCTCACTGGGTCAAAATAGTTACATATTAATTGCTTATAATCTTTCCACTTGGTTAGACCCTGAAAGTCCTTCATCTGGATCAATTTAAAGACATTCACGGCGGCTGGTGAATGAGCCAAACTCTCCTTTCCGATACTAATGATACAACTCTCAGAAGGAGGGCCATCCACTGAAGCATCTGCAGTAGCACAAGCAGCAGTAAACCAAGCTTCCAGGTTGTCTGGATCTCCATTGAACAAAGGCATAGCATCGTAAGGGTAAGATAAGACAAGATAAGATTTCGTTCGGATTTTTAACCCCGGAGGGTTAGCCACCCAGGATAACCCAAGAAAGTCAGTGCGTCATCGAGGACTGTCTAACTTATTTCCATTGGGGTCTTTAATCTTGTCCCCCAGGATGCGACCCACACCAGTCGACTAACACCCAGGTACCTATTTGCTGCTAGGTGAACAGGACAACAGGTGTAAGGAAACATGTCGAATGTATCCACCCGCCGGGAATCGAACCCGGGCCCTCCGTGTGTGAAGCGAGAGCTTTAGTCACCAGGCCACCGGGCCACAGCCATCCACTGAAGCATCTGCAGTAGCACAAACAGCAGTAAACAAAGCTTCCAGGTTGTCTGGATCTCCATTGAACAAAGGCATAGCATCGTAAGGGCCACGACTAAAACTGTGAAGACTCGAAGTCTGAGTTTCTCCATCGTCTGGCACATTATTGCTTGGACTAGCAGGATCTACTGAGGCATCGAGGGACTTGAGACATGCATGCAAAGTGTGGAACAAGGCTTTAAAAGAACAAAAAAAATCTAACTGGTGAACACACAACACAGTAAACTTAAATGGGAAGAAAATACTTAACTATTCTGCATAAGTAAAGAAAAATGACAAGACAAAAGGTAGAGTAAGGAAAACTCACCCACAAAAACAAAAAATAATCAACTAGATAAGCAACACTTTGATAATTGTAATTTACTCAGATGAAATATACTCAAATTTACTTTAATTTGAATTACTGGCACAGTGAGTTGTCTTTAATCTCAATTCAATAAAAAAATCCAATAATAAATGATAAATCAATCAAAAATTATACAACGGAATCAATAAATCTCGTGCAAAATTAAATTAGACTGGGAAATTAATTCTCTAAAAAAAATTAAAGTGGCACACACAGAATAAATTGTCTTGCAATGAGGCTTGGGGTGACAAAAATTGTCTTGCAATAAGGCTTGGGGTGACAAAAATTGTCTTGCAATAAGGCTTGGGGTGACAAAAATTGTCTTGCAATAAGGCTTAGGGTGACAAAAATTGTCTTGCAATAAGGCTTAGGGTGACAAAAATTGTCTTGCAATAAGGCTTAGGGTGACAAAAAAATTCTTGCAATAAGGCTTGGGGTGACAAAAATTGTCTTGCAATAAGGGTTGGGGTGACAAAAATTGTCTTGCAATAAGGCTTGAGGTGACAAAAATTGTCTTGCAATAAGGCTTGGGGTGACAAAAATTGTCTTGCAATAAGGCTTGGGGTGACAAAAATTGTCTTGCAATAAGGCTTGGGGTGACAAAAATTGTCTTGCAATAAGGCTTAGGGTGACAAAAATTGTCTTGCAATAAGGCTTAGGGTGACAAAAAAATTCTTGCAATAAGGCTTGGGGTGACAAAAATTGTAAAATAATTGTCTTGCTTCAACAAAACAATGGCACTATTGTCTGTGGAAATAAGACAAATTAGACACTGTCTAAATGAAAATAATTAACACAAGAATGTTCAACACAGAGAGAAATGGGAAATAAATGAATATAAAATCAGCAATAATACACAAATGGTAGGAAAAAAATAACTAAGACAACACTGAGTTGTGGTGCAGAATGTAAGGTAATAAATTACTGAATTACTTCACTGTATATATTACTAGACAAGGAACACAATACTGTGAACACAAGATAATTGTGACGTGTAAACACAAGATAATTGTGACGTGTAAACACAAGATAATTGTGAAGTGTAAACACAAGATAATTGTGACGTGTAAACACAAGATAATTGTGAAGTGTAAACACAAGATAATTGTGAAGTGTAAACACAAGATAATTGTGAAGTGTAAACACAAGATAATTGTGACGTGTAAACACAAGATAATTGTGACGTGTAAACACAAGATAATTGTGAAGTGTAAACACAAGATAATTGTGACGTGTAAACACAAGATAATTGTGACGTGTAAACACAATTGTGAAGTGACAAGATAATTGTGAAGTGTAAACACAAGATAAATTGTGACGTGTAAACACAAGATAATTGTGACGTGTAAACACAAGATAATGACGTGTGTAAACACAAGATAATTGTGACGTGATAATTGTGAAGTGTAAACACAAGATAATTGTGAAGTGTAAACACAAGATAATTGTGACGTGTAAACACAAGATAATTGTGACGTGTAAACACAAGATAATTGTGAAGTGTAAACACAAGATAATTGTGAAGTGTAAACATAAGATAATTGTGAAGTGTAAACACAAGAACGTGTAAACACAAGATAATTGTGAAGAGTAAACACAAGATAATTGTGAAGTGTAAACACAAGATAATTGTGACGTGTAAACACAAGATAATTGTGTGACGTGTAAACACAAGATAATTGTGACGTGTAAACACAAGATAATTGTGACGTGTAAACACAAGATAATTGTGACGTGTAAACACAAGATAATTGTGACGTGTAAACACAAGATAATTGTGACGTGTAAACACAAGATAATTGTGACGTGTAAACACAAGATAATTGTGACGTGTAAACACAAGGATTCACTGATAAAGAAATGTCACTCAAAAATCACTGAAAAATTGTCTCAACACTGGCGAATGTCTCTATAAGAATGTTATTTATTATCACTGGAGTGATGTTAGTGGAGAACTGAGGGTGATGGAGAGTGGAGGAAGGTAGTGGTGGAGTCTCGTGGCTGATGGAGACTCTACTCGGCGATTTCTCGAAGTTTTTGTGCTTAAACTCGATGAACCCACACAGCAAGGCTTTTCTCGTTGGCGCACAGGTACGATGAAGCAATCTTGTGCCTTGACCCGCTATGTGAGCCGTAAAATAAGGTGCTAGGACCTGTTATAAGGGTAAAAAAAAACAGTGGTAGTGGAAGGTGGTTGAGGCAGGGCACTGAAACACTGCCTGGTGTGGCTAGGCCTACTGGATAAGCGGTTTAACCCACGTGCTCTGGGTACACCTGCACTAGGCACGAGAATATTCTAAGCCAGGCTGGCTTAAAAACCCACAAAATACCACAACACCACAGGGATGGTACAAGCACTCAGGATGGCTTGGAACTTAGAGCACAAGCGATGGTGAAGGCTGGAACTCACATGGCTTGATTGAGTACCGGGTTAAGTCACCTAGGTTAGTTGCTGGCTTGCTTGGCTTAACCCTTCACACAGACGGGCTTGAGAATTTGTAACGATGAGCACAGCAGGGGTGGAAAGTTGGCTTAACAGGCAAGGCTGGTGCTTAAGACAGGCTGGATGGTGTAAGGTTTGACTCCCCCCCCCCCCACAGACTGGCTTGGTGGCTTGGTTTAATTTGCAAACCCAGGTCAACCCCTCGGAAGTAATGCAAATAAGCAGATAAACACTAAGACACAAAGACTGACCAGAAAGCAGGAAGCAAACAGGTTGGTGAACGCTTGCTCCGGTAGCTGGCTGCTAGGATGGCCTGCTGGCGACACAAAATGTTTGTCGGCTGGTAGAAGTTAATCTCCGTACATCAGTGTAAATATCAAATTTACGATCCCACTGCTGCCACCATTTGTTGAGAGGGTTCGTGGAGATGTGATGGTTGGAGTAAAACACACGTCGTTGGGTGGTAACACTTAATAGCAGAGTGTGAAAGGGGGAGGCTCAGCCTACCTGTTGATGCCTGGTAGGTCTACGGTGAACTGAGACTGGAGCATCGAGTCACACGCACACGTGCAGCATCACGTGATGTCACGCATGCTAGTCACTGAGCCAACTGACCAGGGAGCCTAAATGCATACATGGATGATACGATCTACAATGTACTACACAAGTATATGTATTGGGGAATTCAGTAGCTATACTGACACCCTTGTTGCTGTATCCCACTGTTGTTGTGTCCTTTGTTGCAGTGTACCCTTGTTGTTGTGTCCTCTTGTTGTTGTGTCCCCTTGTTGTTGTGTCCTCTTGTTGCTGTGTCCCCTTGTTTCTGTGTCCCCTTGTTGTTGTGTCCTTTGTTGCAGTGTCCCCTTGTTGTTGTGTCCTCTTGTTGTTGTGTCCCCTTGTTGTTGTGTCCTCTTGTTGCTGTGTCCCCTTATTTCTGTGTCCCCTTGTTGCTGTGTCCCTTTGTTGATGTGTCCCCTTGTTGCTGTGTCCCCTTTTTGCTGTGTCTCTTTGTTGCTGTGTCCCCTTTTTGCTGTGTCTCTTTGTTGCTGTGTCTCCTTCTTGCTGTGTCTCCTTCTTGCTGTGTCCCCTTATTGCTGTGTTTCCTTGTTGCTGTGTCCCCTTGTTGCTGTGTCCCCTTGTTGTTGTGTCCCCTTGTTGCTGTGTCTAGTTGTTGCTGTGTCCCCTTGTTGCTGTGTCCCCTTGTTGTTGTGTCTCCTTGTTACTGTGTCTCCTTGTTGCTGTGTCCCCTTGTTGTTGTGTCCCCTTATTGTTGTGTCCTCTTGTTGCTGTGTCCCCTTGTTGCTGTGTCCCCTTGTTGCTGTGTCCATTTGTTGCTGTGTCCCCTTGTTTCTGTGTCCCCTTGTTGCTGTGTCCCCTTGTTGCTGTGTCCATTTGTTGCTGTGTTCCCTTGTTTCTGTGTTCCCTTGTTGCTGTGTCCCCTTGTTGCTGTGTCCCCTTGTTGCTGTGTCCCTTTGTTGCTGTGTCCCCTTGTTGTTGTCCCCTTGTTGCTGTGTCCCCTTGTTGCTATGTCCTCTTGTTGCTGTGTCACCTTGTTGCTGTGTCCCCTTGTTGCTGTGTCTCCTTGTTGTTGTGTCCTCTTGTTGCTGTGTCACCTTGTTGCTGTGTCACCTTGTTTCTGTGTTCCCTTGTTGCTGTGTTCCCTTGTTGCTGTGTCCCCTTGTTGCTGTGTCCCCTTGTTGTTGTGTCCCCTTCTTACTGTGTCACCTTGTTGCTGTGTCTCCTTGTCGCTGTGTCCCATTGCTGCTGTGCCCCCTTGTTCTTGTGTCCCCTTGTTGCTGTGTCCCCTAGTTGCTGTGCCCTCTTGTTGCTGTGTCTCCTTGTTGCTGTGTCCCGTTGTTGCTGTGTCCCCTTATTGCTGTGTCCCCTTGTTGCTGTGTCCCCGTTGCTGTGTCCCCTTGCTGCTGTGCCCCCTTGTTGCTGTGTCCCCTTGTTGCTGTGTCCCCTTGTTGCTGTGTCCCCTTGTTGCTTGCTTGTTGTGTGCCCCCTTGTTGCTGTGCTTGTTGCTGTGCCCCCTTGTTGTGTGCTTTGTCCCCTTGTTGTTGCTTGTTGCTGTGCCCCCTTGTTGCTGTGTCCCATTGTTGCTGTGCCCCCTTGTTGCTGTGTTGTTGTGTGCCCCCTTGTTGCTGTGCCCCCTTGTTGCCCCCTTGTTGTGTGCTTGTTGCTGTGCCCCCTTGTTGCTGTGTCCCCTTGTTGCTGTGTCCCCTTGTTGCTGTGCCCCCTTGTTGCTGTGTCCCCTTATTGCTGTGCTGTGCCCCCTTGTTGCTGTGTCCCCTTGTTGCTGTGTCCCCTTGTTGCTGTGTCCCCTTGTTGCTGTGCCCCCTTGTTGCTGTGTCCCCTTGTTGCTGTGCCCCCTTGTTGCTGTGTCCCCTTGTTGCTGTGCCCCCTTGTTGCTGTGTCCCCTTGTTGCTGTGTCCCCTTGTTGCTGTGCCCCCTTGTTGCTGTGTCCCCTTATTGCTGTGCCCCCTTGTTGCTGTGTCCCCTTGTTGCTGTGTCCCCTTGTTGTTGTGTCTGATACACCTACACACTTGACTAACATTCTCTTCCAGTGGTGAATGTCTGATACGAATCAAAAAAATCTTCCAGAAGTGTTCAAACCCATTCCAGGAATCAGGACGCCTGCACAAAAACTCAAAATTCAACATTCAATATTTATTCCCACATGTTGCATTGTTTATACAGGAAAGGTTTAGAGAAGGACCTGATGAACAAGTATTTAAAAATCCATTTAGTCTAGGGACTCAAGTCGAAATAATCGACTTAAACTGAGTGAGGATAAACTAACTGGGACAGTTACTGGGGCTGTGGGAAGGCGTCAGCTCGGCCGCAGTCAGGTGAAAATGAACACAGATGAGGTAGAATGCCATAGTTTGTTGACAAGGTTTCGCCCAGACACTGGGGTTTATCAAGTCACAAACAGATCTACCTGGGCGAAACGTGAGTGTATGCAGTGTGGGGACGAACCTGTATGTGACCAGGGACACAGACGGTGCCGCTGACAGGGCCGCTGGTGCCGCTGACAGGGACACAGATGGTGCCGCTGACAGGGCCGCTGGTGCCGCTGACAGGGACACAGATGGTGCCGCTGACAGGGCCGCTGGTGCCGCTGACAGGGACACAGATGGTGCCGCTGACAGGGCCGCTGGTGCCGCTGACAGGGACACAGATGGTGCCGCTGACAGGGCCGCTGGTGCCGCTGACAGGGACACAGATGGTGCCGCTGACAGGGACACAGATGGTGCCGCTGACAGGGCCGCTGGTGCCGCTGACAGGGACACAGATGGTGCCGCTGACAGGGCTGCTGGTGCCGCTGACTGGGACACAGATGGTGCCGCTGACAGGGCCGCTGGTGCCGCTGACAGGGACACAGATGGTGCCGCTGACAGGGCCGCTGGTGCCGCTGACAGGGACACAAATGGTGCCGCTGACAGGGCCGCTGGTGCCGCTGACAGGGACACAAATGGTGCCGCTGACAGGGCCGCTGGTGCCGCTGACAGGGACACAAATGGTGCCGCTGACAGGGCCGCTGGTGCCGCTGACAGGGACACAAATGGTGCCGCTGACAGGGCCGCTGGTGCCGCTGACAGGGACACAGCTGGTGCAACATTTCGAAATTTTTGCTGTGGAAACGTTTCGCCAGCCAGTGGCTTCTCCAGTCCAATACAGAGAAGAACGAAGGAAAATGAGGAGTGTGAGGCAATCAGTCCCTCAGCCTTGAGTCGATGTGTTCAGTCCATCAATCTCGAGACTGATAGACTGAGGTACTGATCACCTCAACTACAGTCTTCCCATTATGTCCTTGAATTTGTACTGATGAAGCCGCTGGATGGGCGAAACATCTACAAGAAAGACATCCAGATGTTATACATGTGTGTAATTCTATCGTATCATTAATAATGGCTATTTTCTTCAAGCTTTTGTTAGCCTAGAACTGTGTTTTAATTACAATATATACGAAAGCAATTACGTAATAATACTAATTATTATAATCTTTATTTTTAAAATGGTAAGCCTGGGAAAGGTCTCGGTCAGATGACCAAGAACTCCAGGTCATTATGTGACTAAGGAAACACTTGTCCTGCTTCCCGTGGAATCTTACCTAACCTATCCTAACCTAACCTAACCTAAATTAACCTAACCTAGCCTATCCTAACCTAACCTACCCTAACCTAACCTAACCTACCCTAACCTAACCTAACTTAATCTAACCTAACCAAACATAACCTAACATAACCTAACATAACATAACCTAACCTAACCTAACCTAACATAGCCTAACATAACCTAACATAACCTAACCTAACCTAACATAATCTAACCTAACATAACCTAACCTAACATAACCTAACCTAACATAACCTAACCTAACATAACCTAACCTAACATAACCTAACCTAACCTAACATAACCTAACCTAACATAACCTAACCTAACATAACCTAACCTAACATAACCTAACCTAACATAACCTAACCTAACATAATCATGGAGAAACTATTGAAGAGTCATTAAAACCAGGAACTGTCTTCTTGAAGCTCTTAGAGTGGAAGACAAGACGATAACATCCCTCCAGATAACGTCGAAGTCTTGTGAGTAACGATAACATCCCTCTAGATAACGTCGAAGTCTTGTGAGTAACGATAACATCCCTCTAGATAACGTCGAAGTCTTGTGAGTAACGATAACATCCCTCCAGATAACGTCGAAGTCTTGTGAGTAACGATAACATCCCTCTAGATAACGTCGAAGTCTTGTGAGTAACGATAACATCCCTCTAGATAACGTCAAAGTCTTGTGAGTAACGATAACATCCCTCTAGATAACGTCGAACTCTTGTGAGTAACGATAACATCCCTCTAGATAACGTCGAAGTCTTGTTAGTAACGATAACATCCCTCTAGATAACGTCGAAGTCTTGTTAGTAACGATAACATCCCTCTAGATAACGTCGAAGTCATGTTAGTAACGATAACATCCCTCTAGATAACGTCGAAGTCTTGTTAGTAACGATAACATCCCTCTAGATAACGTCGAAGTCATGTTAGTAACGATAACATCCCTCTAGATAACGTCGAAGTCTTGTTAGTAACGATAACATCCCTCTAGATAACATCGAAGTCTTGTGAGTAACGATAACATCCCTCTAGATAACATCGAAGTCTTGTTAGTAACGATAACATCCCTCTAGATAACGTCGAAGTCATGTTAGTAACGATAACATCCCTCTAGATAACGTCGAAGTCTTGTTAGTAACGATAACATCCCTCTAGATAACGTCGAAGTCTTGTTAGTAACGATAACATCCCTCTAGATAACGTCGAAGTCATGTTAGTAACGATAACATCCCTCTAGATAACGTCGAAGTCTTGTTAGTAACGATAACATCCCTCTAGATAACGTCGAAGTCTTGTTAGTAACGATAACATCCCTCTAGATAACGTCGAAGTCATGGTAGTAACGATAACATCCCTCTAGATAACGTCGAAGTCTTGTTAGTAACGATAACATCCCTCTAGATAACGTCGAAGTCATGTTAGTAACGATAACATCCCTCTAGATAACATCGAAGTCTTGTTAGTAACGATAACATCCCTCTAGATAACGTCGAAGTCTTGTTAGTAACGATAACATCCCTCTAGATAACGTCGAAGTCATGTTAGTAACGATAACATCCCTCTAGATAACGTCGAAGTCTTGTTAGTAACGATAACATCCCTCTAGATAACATCGAAGTCATGTTAGTAACGATAACATCCCTCTAGATAACATCGAAGTCATGTTAGTAACGATAACATCCCTCTAGATAACGTGAAAGTCCCGTAAGTAGCTACTGGCTCTCTGAATCATTATGGTGAGATCAGAGACGTGCCTCTTGATCTGATCCTCTCTCATCAGACGGTCCCTGCCACTCAGGTCCTCCATTCCGTACAGGAGATCAGTAATTCCGGGGAAGCAGGAGGTCGAGTAGTAGTCGAACTGACTCGGGGCAAACACTGCATGCCTGAAATAAGAGATTTTTGTGCTGTTATGGATTGTTTTAGGCTTTTTTTTTCTAGATATGCAAATTAAGTGTCAACACGATTGCTTGTTGTTGGGCGGATTTAAAGTGGTGCAGTCAATATAAGGGGTAAAGTGCTGATTTAAGTGGACCTTTAAGCAGGGAAACTTTTAGAAAACTGAGGGATGTTTAAGGTATACCTGTAGAATACTGGAGGATGTTTAAGGTATACCTGTAGAATACTGGAGGATGTTTAAGGCATACCTGTAGAAAATTGGGTTTATGTAGCAGTGAGTAGGTACCTGGGTGTTTGTCACCTTGCACCTCCTGTCACTGTTCACCTACCAGTAAGTAGGTACCTCTGTGTTAGTCACCTTGCACCTGCTGTCACTGTTCACCTAGTAGTAAGTAGGTACCTGGGTGTTAGTAACCTTACACCTGCCGTCCCTTTTCACCTAGCAGTAATTAGGTACCTGGGTGTTAGTGGACTGGTGTGGGTGGCAACCTGGGGACAAATTTGACCTATGTTGTGGGAAATGCTGTACATAACAAGGGACTTTCTATATAGTAGTATGTCATAGGTGTCAGCTATGGTCTGTATAAGTTGTATCATGTACTGGTAGAAATAAACATTATTATTGTTATTATTATTAGTGGTAGTAGCAGTAGTAGTAGTAGCAGTAGTAGTAGTGGCAGTAGTAGTAGTAGTTGTAGTAGTACCTGACGTTTGGTCGACCAGGTAGACCTATTGGCAGAATGAAGACTTGTTCAATCTTCATCATCTGGTCATTGATGGCTCGGATGCTGACTGGACTGTATGAGACAGATGAAAGTTACATTATTTGTATGGTCATCTCTGGTAACATGAAAGAGGAGGAGCACTGCAGGAAGCCTACTGGCTCATACTAAGCAGGTCCATCTCAAACCCAAACCCACTTTATTAAGTGTTAAGTTAGCAGCAGTAAAAAAAATAGTGGAATATATTAGCTCTCTAACTATCATGAAGAAATTTAATAGCTACATACTGCAGCCAAATTTTGTTTTAAACTATTTACTAACTCCAGAAATAACAAAATGGAACAATACCGTGATTGGAACAATACATAAATAACCCGCACGTAGGAGAGAGGAGCTGACCACGACGTTTCGGTCCAACTTGGACCATTTACAAAGTCACACTGACAGAAAGGAGAGAAGGAGGGAGTATATATAGGCCAGCAGACAGGGACGGGACAAGCTGGGTACAGTGGACCCTCGGTTTTCGGCCTTTTTGGATTTAGGCCGACCTTCTGGAACTGATTACAGCCGATAACCGAGGGTCCACTGTAGTAGGAAAGGAAGCAGAGAGGCAGTGGTAGTAGTAGTAATAGTAGTAGTAGTAGTAGTAGTAGTAGTAGTAGTAGTAGTAGTAGCAGTAGTAGTGGTAGTGGAGTCAGTCTTAGGCTAAGATGATCCAAGTCCGAGAGAGAGACGTCATGGTCAGCACCCCTTTGCTATGTGTGGGTTGTGTGCTCACTCCAGGTTCTTCAGCCTCTCCTCCTCCAGGTGCCTCACGAAGGTGGTCACAGCGTCAGTAAAGTTTTCCAGAGATTCTTCCAGGACACCTGGAAAAAGGACATTAATATAGTATATGCAATAAAGGGAAATAAAATTATTGAACAATGGGTCTGAAAATTTGCACTGATTTCTTAGATTGTTTGGAACTGTGATTGTTTGGAACTGTGGTTGTTTGAAACTGTGATTGTTTGAAACTGTGATTGTTTGGAACTGTGATTGTTTGGAACTGTGATTGTTTGGAACTGTGATTGTTTGGAACTGTGATTGTTTGAAACTGTGATTGTTTGGAACTGTGATTGTTTGGAACTGTGATTGTTTGGAACTGTGATTGTTTGGAACTGTGATTGTTTGGAACTGTGATTGTTTGGAACTGTGATTGTTTGGAACTGTGATTGTTTGGAACTGTGATTGTTTGGAACTGTGATTGTTTGGAACTGTGATTGTTTGGAACTGTGATTGTTTGAAACTGTGATTGTTTGGAACTGTGATTGTTTGAAACTGTGATTGTTTGGAACTGTGATTGTTTGAAACTGTGATTGTTTGGAACTGTGATTGTTTGGAACTGTGATTGCTTGGAACTGTGATTGTTTGAAACTGTGATTGTTTGGAACTGTGATTGTTTGGAACTGTGATTGTTTGAAACTGTGATTGTTTGGAACTGTGATTGTTTGGAACTGTGATTGTTTGAAACTGTGATTGTTTGGAACTGTGATTGTTTGGAACTGTGATTGTTTGGAACTGTGATTGTTTGAAACTGTGATTGTTTGGAACTGTGATTGTTTGGAACTGTGATTGTTTGAAACTGTGATTGTTTGGAACTGTGATTGTTTGGAACTGTGATTGTTTGGAACTGTGATTGTTTGAAACTGTGATTGTTTGGAACTGTGATTGTTTGGAACTGTGATTGTTTGAAACTGTGATTGTTTGGAACTGTGATTGTTTGGAACTGTGATTGTTTGAAACTGTGATTGTTTGGAACTGTGATTGCTTGGAACTGTGATTGTTTGAAACTGTGATTGTTTGGAACTGTGATTGTTTGGAACTGTGATTGTTTGGAACTGTGATTGTTTGGAACTGTGATTGTTTGGAACTGTGATTGTTTGAAACTGTGATTGTTTGGAACTGTGATTGCTTGGAACTGTGATTGTTTGAAACTGTGATTGTTTGGAACTGTGATTGCTTGGAACTGTGATTGTTTGGAACTGTGATTGTTTGGAACTGTGATTGTTTGGAACTGTGATTGCTTGGAACTGTGATTGTTTGGAACTGTGATTGTTTGGAACTGTGATTGTTTGGAACTGTGATTGTTTGGAACTGTGATTGTTTGAAACTGTGATTGTTTGGAACTGTGATTGCTTGGAACTGTGATTGTTTGAAACTGTGATTGTTTGGAACTGTGATTGCTTGGAACTGTGATTGTTTGGAACTGTGATTGTTTGGAACTGTGATTGTTTGGAACTGTGATTGCTTGGAACTGTGATTGTTTGGAACTGTGATTGTTTGGAACTGTGATTGTTTGGAACTGTGGTTGTTTGGAACTGTGATTGTTTGGAACTGTGATTGTTTGGAATGATCCAGACAAGATACACTCCTCAACCTACCACAGAATACGTCTCACGGAACGGGTGGAGTTTGAACTCATGGCAAGTAAGTCTTAAAACGCACAGATCAGTGAGTTTTAGAATTCACTAGCCGTGAGTTCGAACCCCCATCAGTTCCCTGATTTGTTTTCAGTCGTGTTAATGTTTGTTGAATTAAATACATCATTGCCGAACACATTTCATTCTTCTTGCTAGTAAGCTGCTCGGAGTTAGTTTTGAGAGGACCTATCTCCCAGCGAGGCAGTGTGTCCCGAAGAAAAACACTTTCACCATCATTCACACTATCACTGTCTTGCCAGAGGCGCTGATATGACAGTTTAGATGTCACTTTAAACAGCAATTATCCCAAACTCATCCTTTAGAGTGCATATATATCTAAATCATCAATAAATGGTGTATAACTTACTATACTTTCCACAGATCTTCATCAGTTTGTCTCGCTTGCCGCTCTCCCTGAAGACGTCCAGGGTCTTCTGCATGACCTTTGGCAAGTGTTGGAGGCTGTAAGGCAAGATGAGGGAGTCAGCGAAGTACTTGAGCAGGAGGGATGCGATCCTGCTGCAGCCCTGGTGAATCCTGAATCCTGGGTCGATATTCTTATCCACCATATAGAAGGTGTCGTAGCCAGAGTGGTAGGCGGGGAATCTGGAGATGTCGTACTTATTCTGTCATAGAAAGAACATAAGTCTCAAATAGTGGGATTTTGCTGATGCAGGCCTATGGGCCTATACAAGGCAGCTCCTTGTTCAACCATGCCATGTATTTGTCCTATTTTTTTCCCCAATGATACCCAAGAAATTGCTTTCATACCCCAAACACCAATCAAGGAGAGAGATGGAGAGAAAGCTTTGGGTAGCTGTGTACTTGTCACTGTGTACTTGGCACTGTGTCAACACTCAAGTTATCCTGTCAATAATAGCCTAACAATCCCTATGTCAAGACAGACATGTTGGATACAGTACAAGCAGCCACAATGTGAAGTAAGAATTAAGTTTACCTTGTCTCTTCTGAACCTCAAGTCCACACACGGGATGCCACATAGAAAATAAAAGGCG
>NW_027195101.1:100000-122500 GCF_038502225.1 Cherax quadricarinatus
CAGGCAGGTAGGTACACAGGCAGGTAGGTACACAGGCAGATAGGTAGACAGGCAGGCAGGCAGGCAGGCAGGCAGGCAGGCAGGCAGGCAGGCAGACAGGCAGGTAGGTACACAGGCAGGTAGGTACACAGGCAGGTAGGTACACAGGCAGGCAGGTACACAGGCAGGTAGGAACACAAGCAGGTAGGTACACAGGCAGGCAGGCAGACAGGTACACAGGCAAGTAGCTGGACAGGCAGGTAGACAGGCAGGCAAGTACACAGGCAGGTAGGTACACAGGCAGGTAGGTACATAGGCAGGCAGGTACACAGGCAGGTAGGTACACAGGCAGGTAGGCACACAGGCAGGCAGGTACACAGGCAGGTAGGCACACAGGCTGGCAGTTACACAAGCAGGTAGGTACACAGGCAGGTAGATACATAGGCAGGCAAGTGAACAAGCAGGTAGGTACACAGGCAGGCAAGTAGACAGGCAGGTAGGTAGACAGGCAGGTAGGTACACAGGTAGATAGGTAGACAGGCAGGTAGGTACACAGGTAGATAGGTAGACAGGCAGGTAGGCACACAGGCAGATAAACAGAGAGTTACCAATTTCATTATCGTGGTAAGAGGGTCCCAGAGAAGGGGACTACTGGGTACGTTGATGATAGGTCCAGCAGCACAGGTGTCAGTGTTGAGGTACATCACTGCTCTCTCTTGTAGTTTGTTCACGTGTTCCTGAAATACATAGCTCTCTTTAGACATGTCGACTGGTATTAAGACATGTCGACTCGTATTAAGACATGTAGTGTCATATTAAGACATGTTGAGTCGTATTAAGACATGTCGACTCGTGTTAACACATGGGGAGTTACGTTAAGACGGATCTTAATGTGGTTGAAATCCACCCACAGGAGTATATCTTACTTCCACCTACTGGAGTATATCTTACCTCCACCTACTGGAGTATATCTTACTTCCACCTACTGGAGTATATCTTACTTCCACCTACTGGAGTATATCTTACTTCCACCTACTGGAGTATATCTTACTTCCACCTACTGGAGTATATCTTACTTCCACCTACTGGAGTATATCTTACTTCCACCTACTGGAGTATATCTTACTTCCACCTACTGGAGTATATCTTACTTCCACCTACTGGAGTATATCTTACTTCCACCTACTGGAGTATATCTTACTTCCACCTACAGGAGTATATCTTACTTCCACCTACAGGAGTATATCTTACTTCCACCTACTGGAGTATATCTTACTTCCACCTACAGGAGTATATCTTACTTCCACCTACTGGAGTATATCTTACTTCCACCTACAGGAGTATATCTTACTTCCACCTACTGGAGTATATCTTACTTCCACCTACAGGAGTATATCTTACTTCCACCTACTGGAGTATATCTTACTTCCACCTACAGGAGTATATCTTACTTCCACCTACAGGAGTATATCTTACTTCCACCTACTGGAGTATATCTTACTTCCACCTACAGGAGTATATCTTACTTCCACCTACTGGAGTATATCTTACTTCCACCTACTGGAGTATATCTTACCTCCACCTACTGGAGTACATCTTACTTCCACCTACTGGAGTATATCTTACTTCCACCTACTGGAGTATATCTTACTTCCACCTACAGGAGTATATCTTACTTCCACCTACTGGAGTATATCTTACTTCCACCTACTGGAGTATATCTTACCTCCACCTACTGGAGTATATCTTACTTCCACCTACTGGAGTATATCTTACCTCCACCTACTGGAGTATATCTTACCTCCACCTACTGGAGTATATCTTACCTCCACCTACTGGAGTATATCTTACCTCCACCTACTGGAGTATATCTTACTTCCACCTACTGGAGTATATCTTACCTCCACCTACTGGAGTATATCTTACCTCCACCTACTGGAGTATATCTTACCTCCACCTACTGGAGTATATCTTACTTCCACCTACTGGAGTATATCTTACTTCCACCTACTGGAGTATATCTTACCTCCACCTACTGGAGTATATCTTACTTCCACCTACTGGAGTATATCTTACCTCCACCTACTGGAGTATATCTTACCTCCACCTACTGGAGTATATCTTACCTCCACCTACTGGAGTATATCTTACCTCCACCTACTGGAGTATATCTTACTTCCACCTACTGGAGTATATCTTACCTCCACCTACTGGAGTACATCTTACCTCCACCTACTGGAGTATATCTTACTTCCACCTACTGGAGTATATCTTACCTCCACCTACTGGAGTATATCTTACTTCCACCTACTGGAGTATATCTTACCTCCACCTACTGGAGTATATCTTACCTCCACCTACTGGAGTATATCTTACCTCCACCTACAGGAGTATATCTTACCTCCACCCACTGGAGTATATCTTACTTCCACCTACTGGAGTATATCTTACTTCCACCCACTGGAGTATATCTTACTTCCACCTACTGGAGTATATCTTACTTCCACCCACTGGAGTATATCTTACTTCCACCTACTGGAGTACATCTTACTTCCACCTACTGGAGTATATCTTACTTCCACCCACTGGAGTATATCTTACCTCCACCTACTGGAGTATATCTTACTTCCACCCACTGGAGTATATCTTACTTCCACCTACTGGAGTATATCTTACTTCCACCCACTGGAGTATATCTTACTTCCACCTACTGGAGTACATCTTACTTCCACCCACTGGAGTATATCTTACTTCCACCCACTGGAGTATATCTTACTTCCACCCACTGGAGTATATCTTACTTCCACCCACTGGAGTATATCTTACTTCCACCCACTGGAGTATATCTTACTTCCACCCACTGGAGTATATCTTACTTCCACCCACTGGAGTATATCTTACTTCCACCCACTGGAGTATATCTTACTTCCACCCACTGGAGTATATCTTACTTCCACCCACTGGAGTATATCTTACTTCCACCCACTGGAGTACATCTTACCTCCACCCACTAGAGTACATCTTACCTCCACCCACTGGAGTACATCTTACCTCCACCCAATGGAGTACATCTTACCTCCACCCAATGGAGTACATCTTACCTCCACCCACTGAAGTACATCTTACCTCCACCCACTGGAGTACATCTTATCTCCACCCACTAGAGTACATCTTACCTCCACCCAATGGAGTACATCTTACCTCCACCCACTGAAGTACATCTTACCTCCACCCACTGGAGTACATCTTACCTCCACCCAATGGAGTACATCTTACCTCCACCCACTGAAGTACATCTTACCTCCACCCACTGGAGTCTCTTACCCCACTAGAGTACATCTTACCTCCACCCACTGAAGTACATCTTACCTCCACCCACTGGAGTACATCTTATCTCCACCCACTAGAGTACATCTTACCTCCACCCACTAGAGTACATCTTACCTCCACCCACTCCGTGGATCCAATAAGACCGTACTCTTCCGCGCCCCAACTACAGAAGACAAGAGTCCGTCGTGGTCGCCAACCTCGGGGAAAAGAAGAATATTTATGACAGAGTACATAAATTATGGCTGAGGGACTGTACATCTCTACTGATTATGCTGACTCTTCTTGACTCGACTGAAGACGCTGGCTGTGTAGGAGAAACGTTCCGGAAGAAAGGTACCTAACTGCTACTCATGTGTCTTATCAACCAGAGGTTAAGGTATGAACAATTAAACGTACGTAAAGATTATTCTTATCCACACATAATGATAAAAATATAAGCTAATACTATCAGTATTTGTTGTAACTCACCCACACTGCTGATGAGTTGACCGAAAGCACGCGCAGTCTCCAGCATCTGGGCAGTGCCACTAGATGGGTCACTGGCACCGTAGACCCAGGAATCACGGTGATTCCCGATCATTATGTAGCGGTCTGGAAAGTATGATAACATGTAATGTACCATACCACCGAAGGGTATAACTATGGGCTGATGATGGTCATGGATCGGTCCACGGGGGCGTTGACCCCCGGCACCCACTCCAGGTGCAAAGATACCCAGGTGTTGTGCGTGTGTCTAATTTATCAGCTTGTGGGTTCTGCGAACTATTTATCTACGTTCCTGTCAGTATGATCTAACCTAGAGTCATGACCTACTTCCACCTGTGGATTTATCCAAGGTGACGCTGTCTACAACTGCTTCACCTCACCTGTCTACAGTATATAAGCCACTTCTTCACGCATATGCTGTATTCTTATCAAGATTGAAGGACTGATTACATCGACTCCAATCTGAGGGACTGATTGCCTCATTCTTCCTCTGATCTACTACCATTTTCCTCTGATAAGCTAAACACATGTGGAAGATGCCTCTTCAAGATACCTCTCCATTCCTCATTCATTTCTTGTTTCCCATCCTCTCTGAAGCCCGCCTCACCTGGCTCTATTTTCCCTCTAATGGTGCCAATGACGTTGTAAGAACGGTAGACTTGAAACACATTGTGAGTGCTTAGTCTCAGTATGTATGAGGAGAACTGATTCTTGAGCTCCGGTCCGAGGTTGTACTCCACGCCTGCCAGACCACCCTTCCAGGCGTCACTGGGGGCTGGAGTACCACCGATCTTCCTGGAAGACAGAAGTAGAGAATTAAAATGGTTTTTGTGAGTACGATAGGTGGTTTTAATGAGGAGATGCCTAGTATGAGCCCATAGAAGGAAGGTCGCAACCCCCTTGTGAGGGAGTCACGGCCCCCTTCAGAGGGGGGTGTTGACACTCCACCGGGGGTTGGAGAAAAGGAATTATCCACACCTGTGACCTCTACAAGGCTGATAAAGGATCAGTCCCAGTATATGGCCATGACCTGTGACCTCTACAAGGTTAATAAAGGATCTGTCCCAATACATGTCCATGACCCAGGCATGTTCATCCACCCACCCACCAGCACCCACATTCATCCATGCACCCACCACCACCTATGTTCGTCACCTACCCATATTCATGTACCCACCACCAACATCCACATCCACCAACACCCACATTCATCCACCTATACCCACTACTTACCCAAGTATAACACGGGCGTCGTCGTAACCAATAGGCTGGCAGGGAATCTTATGCAAGTCAATATCCTCAATCTTAAGCCTGTAGGCCTGAGCTGTGGGGGAATATACATGGAGAATATTAATCAGCTGTAGGCCTTAAAATGGACTTAGAGCTTGTCAAAATAATTACAAATAACAGTAATTGTTATATATGGTCGTTGATAACTATTAAAAGTAATTATTATTGATGATAAAATCAAATTATTGTTATTATTATTATTATTATTATTATTATTATTATTATTATTATTATTATTATATAGGTGGAAAGTGGAGTGTGAGTACACACAGTGACCTGAAGAATAACATATTGGGATGAGGACTGGTAGACAGTGTGATTAGGTGACTCCAGTGTTGTTAGGTCGGTGGTGATGTGCCTGGTTGACTATGATGCTTATTTATGCTGTTAAAATGCTGCAGTTCCCAGTAACGTCTATGATCTTGTTCCGTGAGGACGAGCTGTGTCTCATTCTAATTCATCAATGTCCCGTTGGAGTCCCTCTGGTGGACACAGGTGTACCTTAAGGCAGATGGACTGTTTACCTCAAACTCCTTTTGCTCTTCACCATTCTTCTTCGTATTGGACTGGTGAAACCACTGTGTTGTTCACCACACCACGAAACGTTGCACATGTACAGCAGTTACCTACCTGTGGAAGGCCAGCCAGGAGTCAGAGGGTCGCCACTAATGAGGAAGGTGGACCCTCGCTCTATGCCTGACCCGGGGAGCCACCAGGTATTGGGGTACACGGCCTCCTTCTCCTGTCCTTCAAGAGCCACATCGTTGGGGTCTGAGAAGAGAATCAAGCCTATGGCGCCTCGCTTCTCTGCATGCACCAGCTGTGGGTAAACCACAGATGGCTGTAATCTGTGACAGATGGTTTATGTAGGTGTTTAAGATAGGATTTGTTTGGATTTTTTAACCATAAAGAGAGAGAGAGAGAGAAAGAGAGAGAACATCCAAAACATCACTACATCTGAGATCATTTATTCCCAGGATGATTCGCGTCTGGAACGCGTTCTGCATAATGACATTAACGATATAAAGTCAATTGATCACATTAAATTGCTGGCCCACAGATGGCTCCAACGTCATCCTCTGCTACACAGCTGGACCACAGATGGTTCGAACGTCATCCTCTGCCACACAGCTGGATTACAGATGGCCCCAACGTCATCCTCTGCCATACAGCTGGCCCACGGATGGTTCCAGCGTCATCCTCTGCCACACAGCTGGACCACAGATGGCCCCAACGTCATTCTCTGCCACACAGATGGCCCACAGATGGCTCTCAATTCATCCTGTTCCTTATTTGCATGTCTCATAACAATAAAAATGCTTTTAATTAAATGAGCTGATGTAGGTAACAGCCCTTAGCTTGTAAATAAAGATAGGAACCCTAACCTTGAACGAGAGAGAGAGAGAGAGAGAGAGAGAGAGAGAGAGAGAGAGAGAGAGAGAGAGAGAGAGAGAGAGAGAGAGAGAGAGCAAGAGAGAAAGAGAGCACACACCAGCTCTACCAACCTCCCAGAGGACCTTCTCACCTTGTTCCCTCTGAAGATCTTGCCATAACGAGCGATAACGACGCAGCCTCTGACGCTGACGTTGAGTTCTTCCAGTCTGTCGAAGTCCTCCACTCTGGCGTAGTTGGCGTACACCAGCCCTCGACCAGACTCTGTACGCACCTCTCCTGCACGCAACACACCACAATACACAATACATTTCTGTATTCTGAACAACAAGGCCTCCCTGCCATGGGTTACAACAGGACCTTTTATATCTGTCAAAGACTATCCATGACCCTTCACATCTCCCACAGACTACCCATGAATCTTCACATCTCCCACAGACTCTCCATGACCCTTCACATCTCCCACAGACTATCCATGACCCTTCACATCTCCCACAGACTACCCATGAATCTTCACATCTCCCACAGACTCTCCATGACCCTTCACATCTCCCACAGACTATCCATGACCCTTCACATCTCCCACAGACTATCCATGAACCTCCACATCTCCCACGGACTATCCATGACCCTTCACATCTCCCACAGACTCTCCATGACCCTTCACATCTCCCACAGAGTATCAATGACCCTTCACATCTCCCACAGACTATCCATGACCCTTCACATCTTCCACAGACTATCCATGACCCTTCACATCTCCCACAGACTATCCATGAACCTCCACATCTCCCACAGACTATCCATGAACCTCCACATCTCCCACAGACTACCCATGAATCTTTACATCTCCCACAGACTATCCATGACCCTTCACATCTCCCACAGACTATCCATGACCCTTCACATCTCCCACAGACTATCCATGACCCTTCACATCTCCCACAGACTATCCATGAACCTCCACATCTCCCACAGACTATCCATGACCCTTCACATCTCCCACAGACTATCCATGACCCTTCACATCTCCCACAGACTATCCATGAACCTCCACATCTCCCACAGACTATCCATGACCCTTCACATCTCCCACAGACTATCCATGAACCTCCACATCTCCCACAGACTATCCACGACCCTTCACATCTCCCACAGACTATCCATGAACCTCCACATCTCCCACAGACTATCCATGAACCTCCACATCTCCCACAGACTACCCATGAATCTTCACATCTCCCACAGACTATCCATGACCCTTCACATCTCTCACAGACTACCCATGAATCTTCACATCTCCCATAGACTATCCATGACCCTTCACATCTCCCACAGACTATCCATGACCCTTCACATCTCCCACAGACTATCCATGACCCTTCACATCTCCCACAGACTACCCATGAATCTTCACATCTCTCACAGACTATCCATGACCCTTCACATCTCCCACAGACTATCCATGACCCTTCACATCTCCCACAGACTATCCATGACCCTTCACATCTCCCACAGACTATCCATGACCCTTCACATCTCCCACAGACTATCCATGACCCTTCACATCTCCCACAGACTATCCATGACTCTTCACATCTCCCACAGACTATCCAAGACCCTTCACATCTCCCACAGACTATCCATGACTCTTCACATCTCCCACAGACTATCCATGACCCTTCACATCTCCCACAGACTATCCATGACCCTTCACATCTCCCACAGACTATCCATGACCCTTCACATCTCCCACAGACTATCCATGACCCTTCACATCTCCCACAGACTATCCATGACCCTTCACATCTCCCACAGACTATCCATGACCCTTCACATCTCTCACAGACTATCCATGACCCTTCACATCTCCCACAGACTATCCATGAACCTCCACATCTCTCACAGACTATCCATGACCCTTCACATCTCCCACAGACTCTCCATGAACCTTCACATCTCCCACAGACTATCCATGAACCTCCACATCTCTCACAGACTATCCATGACCCTTCACATCTCCCACAGACTATCCATGACCCTTCACATCTCCCACAGACTATCCATGACCCTTCACATCTCCCACAGACTCTCCATGAACCTTCACATCTCCCACAGACTATCCATGACCCTTCACATCTCCCACAGACTATCCATGACCCTTCACATCTCCCACAGACTATCCATGACCCTTCACATCTTCCACAGACTATCCATGACCCTTCACATCTCCCACAGACTATCCATGAACCTCCACATCTCCCACAGAATATCCATGAACCTCCACATCTCCCACAGACTACCCATGAATCTTTACATCTCCCACAGACTATCCATGACCCTTCACATCTCCCACAGACTATCCATGACCCTTCACATCTCCCACAGACTATCCATGACCCTTCACATCTCCCACAGACTATCCATGAACCTCCACATCTCCCACAGACTATCCATGACCCTTCACATCTCCCACAGACTATCCATGACCCTTCACATCTCCCACAGACTATCCATGAACCTCCACATCTCCCACAGACTATCCATGACCCTTCACATCTCCCACAGACTATCCATGAACCTCCACATCTCCCACAGACTATCCACGACCCTTCACATCTCCCACAGACTATCCATGAACCTCTACATCTCCCACAGACTATCCATGTACCTCCACATCTCCCACAGACTACCCATGAATCTTCACATCTCCCACAGACTATCCATGACCCTTCACATCTCTCACAGACTACCCATGAATCTTCACATCTCCCATAGACTATCCATGACCCTTCACATCTCTCACAGACTACCCATGAATCTTCACATCTCCCATAGACTATCCATGACCCTTCACATCTCCCACAGACTATCCATGAATCTTCACATCTCCCACAGACTATCCATGACCCTTCACATCTCCCACAGACTACCCATGAATCTTCACATCTCTCACAGACTATCCATGACCCTTCACATCTCCCACAGACTATCCATGACCCTTCACATCTCCCACAGACTATCCATGACCCTTCACATCTCCCACAGACTATCCATGACCCTTCACATCTCCCACAGACTATCCATGACCCTTCACATCTCCCACAGACTATCCATGACTCTTCACATCTCCCACAGACTATCCATGACCCTTCACATCTCCCACAGACTATCCATGACCCTTCACATCTCCCACAGACTATCCATGACCCTTCACATCTCCCACAGACTATCCATGACCCTTCACATCTCCCACAGACTATCCATGACCCTTCCCATCTCCCACAGACTATCCATGACCCTTCACATCTCTCACAGACTATCCATGACCCTTCACATCTCCCACAGACTATCCATGAACCTCCACATCTCTCACAGACTATCCATGACCCTTCACATCTCCCACAGACTCTCCATGAACCTTCACATCTCCCACAGACTATCCATGAACCTCCACATCTCTCACAGACTATCCATGACCCTTCACATCTCCCACAGACTATCCATGACCCTTCACATCTCCCACAGACTATCCATGACCCTTCACATCTCCCACAGACTCTCCATGAACCTTCACATCTCCCACAGACTATCCATGACCCTTCACATCTCCCACAGACTATCCATGACCCTTCACATCTCCCACAGACTATCCATGAGCCCTCACATCTCCCACAGACTATCCATGAAGGCTAATGTTAACCACCAGGATACAGAGTAACACTGACGACTCTAGTAACACTCAGGTCGCCACAAGTTACACATTAATGCAACTAAAATTATCAAGGGACTGGTCCTTGATAATGTAAAAAATCACGAAAGGTCTTGGGATTTCACCATATTTTTCACAGTGGTTGTTGTGCCTACTGTGATAGCAACTGTTTACTGTGATCTTATGGAATATTAGTCCAACAACCACACCAACTCTTCCCCCAACCACTCTAGCCGTTCCAGCAACCACTCCAGCTGCTCCACCAACTGTTCCAGCAACTACACCAGCTGCACCACCGTTCCAGCAATCACTCCAGCTGCACCATCAACTGTTCCAGCAACTACACCAGCTGCACCACTGTTCCAGCAACCACAACAATTGTTCCAGTAACCACTTCAGCTGCACCACCGTTCCAGCAACCACTCCAGCTACACCACCGTTCCAGCAACCACGCCAACTGTTCCAGCAACCACTCCAGCTACACCACCGTTCCAGCAAGCACGCCAACTGTTCCAGCAACCACTCCAGCTACACCAACGTTCCAGCAACCACGCCAACTGTTCCAGCACCACAACAACTGTTCCAGCAACCACTCCAGCTACACCACCACCACCAACACACACCTGCTGGAGTGAAACCATTAAAAGCATGGACTGAGTCCGGTTGATCCTCCTCCTCCAGCAGTAGCTTCTCCTTGTAGGCGCTGCTGAACACCACTCGACCCTCACCGTCTTCAAGAGTCACCTGCAAATCACACACTTGGTAAAGCAAACCATACCACGGGTGGGGTTTGAACTCGCGGTCAGAGAGTCACAAAACTCCAGACCGTCGTGTTAGCCACTGGACCAGCTAGCTACAATGAGATTCATCTAATTAGGTATATTTCTACACCATAGGAAGGTTAGCATAGGCCACCACTGTGTCCACAAATGCAAGTGTTTACAGACGAATCTCCAGCTTGGATAGCCGTGGCGAACTCTAGCTCAAGTCCCCTCAAAGCAGTCAACATGACGGTAAAGCAAACTTTACATTGAATATCAATTTCAATTTCAGGATGCGCTCAATTACTGGGAGCGCTTGAGGTTTCTAAACCTGTATTCCCTGGAACGCAGGAGGGAGAGATACATGATTATATACACCTGGAAAATCCTAGAGGGACTAGTACCGAACTTGCACACGAAAATCACTCACTACGAAAGCAAAAGACTTGGCAGACGATGCACCATCCCCCCAATGAAAAGCAGGGGTGTCACTAGCACGTTAAGAGACCATACAATAAGTGTCAGGGGCCCGAGACTGTTCAACTGCCTCCCAGCATACATAAGGGGGATTACCAACAGACCCCTGGCAGTCTTCAAGTTGGCACTGGACAAGCACCTAAAGTCAGTTCCTGATCAGCCGGGCTGTGGCTCGTACGTTGGTTTGCGTGCAGCCAGCAGCAACAGCCTGGTTGATCAGGCTCTGATCCACCAGGAGGCCTGGTCACAGACCGGGCCGCGGGGGCGTTGACCCCCGAAACTCTCTCCAGGTAAACTCCAGGTATAATATTAAGTAAGCTTTAGAGTGTATCAGCTGATATTACTTAATTACAATTTGTAATTAAGTAATATCAGTTATATTTGCCCTACATTTCTTGTGTTTAATAACCCAGGAGAGTCTAACCCAGGATAAAAATCCAAGTACTCTGGCTTATATCAGAGTAAGTAAGGTTTGTCAGGAAACAGGACAAGTGTTTCCTGACACGGGTCTTAGTTATATTATGACCCGCAGCTGGGACCTTTGGTCATCTGAGCGAGACCTTCCCCTGGCTTACCCCTCCATCTCTTTAAAAGTCATGGTTATCATTAAGACAACTAAGAGACCTCAATACCACTCGTTCGTGGTTACAATAACATATATATATATATATATATATATATATATATATATATATATATATATATATATATATATATATATAAGATAAGATAAGATAAGATTTAGTTCGGATTTTTAACCCCGGAGGGTTAGCCACCCAGGATAACCCAAGAAAGTCAGTGCGTCATCGAGGACTGTCTAACTTATTTCCATTGGGGTCCTTAATCTTGTCCCCCAGGATGCGACCCACACCAGTCGACTAACACCCAGGTACCTATTTGCTGCTAGGTGAACAGGACAACAGGTGTAAGGAAACGTGTCGAAATGTTTCCACCCGCCGGGAATCGAACCCGGGCCCTCCGTGTGTTAAGCGGGAGCTTTAGCCACCAGGCCACCGGGCCTGGTTCAGTCCACGGGAGCAAACAAGACACTTCTTCACAGAGTTAAGTATAGGTCAGCACTCAAAGTACAGGTCACCACTCAAGAGCACACAAACAGGTCTTCACAGAGCTAAGTACACGTCACCGTGTATCATTAAACTCTAACCAAATATTATTAATTATAAATTAATCTAATTTATATAAACCTAAGGAAATATTCATATTATTTTCAAAACTGATTTTTATGAAACAAGATTCAATTACATTTCTGTCAACCATGGACTTGCTTGATACAACTTTCTCAACTTTTTGGATGGTTAAAATCTCTCTCTCTCTCTCTCTCTCTCTCTCTCTCTATATATATATATATATATATATATATATATATAGAGAGAGAGAGAGAGAGAGAGAGAGAGAGAGAGAGAGAGAGAGAGAGAGAGAGAGAGAGAGAGAGAGAGGAGAGAGAGAGAGAGAGAGAGAGAGAGAGAGAGAGAGAGAGAGAGAGAGAGAGAGAGAGAGAGAGAGAGAGAGAGAGAGAGAGAGAGAGAGAGAGAGAGAGAGAGAGAGAGAGAGAGAGAGATTTTAACCATCCAATACACATAATGGGCCCAAGATCTGGAACTCACTGAATGAATCAGCTAAAGATCCCTTGTCTGCCAATCAATTTAGATTTATAATTAAAAGTCAACTCATGTCCCAAACTTAACTACACCAACACTTTGCTAGACCAAACACAAACCAATTCGTCCAACTGATCCTGTTGCTTCACTGTCTCTTAATCTTTCCACAACCTGGATCATAGGGCCACTTTGAAACTGCTTAAGAAATCCCAATTAAGATCTTTGAATCAGTTTAAAGTATTAATCTACACTTAAATCTGTGCTGTTGTAAAATGTACTGTTTTAAGTGTGTAAGAATATATGTGCTTAAAATTGTCTGGGCCAGTAGGCCTTCTGCAGTGTTCCTCCATTCTTATGTTCGTATGGTGGACGGTGGCCTGGTGGTAAAAGCTCTCGCTATACACGGTGAAGGTCCGGGTTCGGTTCCCGGCGAAAGGGTGGAAACGTTGGAGGTGTTTCCTTGCACAGGTTGTCCATGTTCACCCATCAGTAATAATGAGTACCTGGGTGTTAGTCGACTGGTGTGGGTCGCATCCTGGGTGTTAGTGGACTGGTGTGGGTCACATCCTGGGTGTTAGTCGACTGGTGTGGGTCGCATCCTGGGTGTTAGTGGACTGGTGTGGGTCGCATCCTGGGTGTTAGTCGACTGGTGTGGGTCGCATCCTGGGTGTTAGTGGACTGGTGTGGGTCACATCCTGGGTGTTAGTGGACTGGTGTGGGTGGCATCCTGGGTGTTAGGTGACTGGTGTGGGTGGCATCCTGGGTGTTAGGTGACTGGTGTGGGTCACATCCTGGGTGTTAGTGGACTGGTGTGGGTGGCATCCTGGGTGTTAGTGGACTGGTGTGGGTGGCATCCTGGGTGTTAGTGGACTGGTGCGAGTCGTATCCTGAAACAAAACTGACCTAATATGCAGGAAATGCTGTACATAACAAGGTATTTTCTATATAGTAGTATGTCATAGGTGTCAGCTATGGTCTGTATAAGTTGTATCATGTACTGCTAGAAATAAATATTATTATTATATTATCTCTAGTCTTCAGTAGGCTAAAAAGCATTAAAATTAGTCTGTCCGAAATGCACAGACATACTACTGGCTTTATTTCTGCTCAGCAACACTTTATTACATGTAAACTACAGTGTGTATACTACACAAATAAATAAAAATTTGATTTGAAGACCAGTCTCTTGTTGTCAAGTGACCATGAGCGGTCGTGAGCAGCGACAACCTCCCCATTATGCTCTCAGAGAGACACTGATTGTTTGTAAACAAACATCACGTGTTCCTCCGCGCTGACAAGGATGCCAGTGAGTATTTTTTCATAAAACTAGCGCAAATATATATATAAAATTACATGAATAGGGACTATAAAAAGCTATCACACAATGTACTACTTATGCAGGGGTGTTAACCTGATAGTGTCGTCGCTTTTTTCGTTGTAATTACGATAAATAAACATAATTATCCTACATAAATTAAACTTACACCAAATTGTTGCCATATTTCTGGGCGATTTTTTCCCGTACACTTAACTTATTTTTTTATTGTTTCGATGCTTGTCCTACCAAAACGGTCTTCCACCATTAAGTCAGTAGGGTAATTTAGGCACACATGAGTCAAGTTAACATACATAGTGTAAATTACCCAGGATAACCCAAAAAAAAGCCAGTCAAAGTGGCTTATTTCCACTTGGGTCTTTGTAATACCTTACCACATATCCAACATCTGGGTATCTTTATTTCTAGACGTTTCGCTCACCCAGTACACTTCAACGACATCATGTGATCATGCAGAGGCATGATCTGTTTTGAGGTGAACTTTGTGTGGTGGTGTGTTGGCAATACTTATTGTCCCGTAGCTGGGTTGGTAGCGCACTTGGCTCACGCGTTGAGGTCAGGGGGTCGATCCCCGGTACGGGTAAAAACGTTGGGGCGTATTCCTTAAGACAACTGCTGTTACTGTTCCATAGCAGTAAGTAGGTACCTGGGTGTTAGTGGACTGGTGTAGGTGGCATCCTGGGTGTTAGTGGACTGGTGTGGGTGGCATCCTGGGTGTTAGTGGACTGGTGTGGGTGGCATCCTGGGTGTTAGTGGACTGGTGTGGGTGGCATCCTGGGTGTTAGTGGACTGGTGTGGGTGGCATCCTGGGTGTTAGTGGACTGGTGTGGGTGGCATCCTGGGTGTTAGTGGACTGGTGTGGGTGGCATCGTGGGTGTTAGTGGACTGGTGTGGGTGGCATCGTGGGTGTTAGTGGACTGGTGTGGGTGGCATCCTGGGTGTTAGTGGACTGGTGTGGATGGCATCCTGGGTGTTAGTGGACTGGTGTGGGTGGCATCCTGGGTGTTAGGTGTAATGGTTTGGAAAACCTTCCAGCTCCATCCCCAAACATCTTACTGCTTGGTGATTTCAACCTAAGGCAAACAAAATGGAAGAATGTAGCAAATAATGTTATAGCTGAAACAATCCCCGGAGGTAGCGCAGATGAAAGGTCACACACACATGAGCTACTAAGTCTCTGCGAAAAACACACCTTAAGCCAGCAGATAGTGGAGCCAACAAGACTAGAAAACACACTTGACCTTATCTTCACAAATAATGAGGACCTGATAAGAGACATAAGAATATCAAAAACAACTAATTCCGATCACAATCTAATCGAAGTCCAGACGTACATGCATAGGGGTCCTGAACAGCAGAATGCATGTACCTGTGAAGGTGTCTTCACAAAATACAATTTCAACAACAAGAACATCAACTGGGACCAGGGAAACCATGTCCTAAACGAAACATGTTGGGAAGATGTCTTAAATGACATGGATCCAAACCAGTGCCTTGAAAGAATCAACTTCCTGGTAGCCGAAGCATGTTCTAGGCATATTCCCCTAAGAAAGAAGAAGAGCAGGAGTAAACTGGAGAGAAAAAGACGCTCCCTCTACAGAAGACGACGAAGAGTCACTGAGCTCCTCAGGAGTGCTAGAATATCTGATACACGAAAGGAGGCGCTGACCAGGGAAGTGGAAACTATCGAACTTAAGCTAAATGACTCTTACAGGAACCATTGACAACATGCCTATGCACTCAGCCCCGGGCCCAGACTCGTGGAACTCTGTTTTCATTAAGAACTGCAAGAAACCCCTCTCGCGTGCCCTAAGTACACTATGGAGGAGGAGCTTGGACATGGGTGAAATTCCAGTCACTTAAAACAACGGATATAGCCCCACTCCATAAAGGTGGCAGCAAAGCATTAGCTAAGAACTATAGACCAATAGCTCTGACGTCCCACATCATAAAAATCTTTGAAAGAGTGCTAAGAAGCAGGACTGCAAATCACCTGGATTCCCAAAATCTGCACAATCCTAGGCAACATGGGTTCAGGGCAGGTCGCTCTTGCCTCTCACAACTACTGGATCACTATGACATGGCCTTGGATGCACTGGAAGAAAATCAGAATGCAGATGTAATATACACAGACTTTGCAAAAGCATTTGACAAATGCGATCATGGCGTAATAGCCCATAAAATACGTGCTAAAGGAATAACTGGGAAAGTGGGGAGATGGATCTTCAACTTCCTAACAAATCGAACACAAAGAGTAGTGGTCAACAGAGTTAAATCGGAGGCTGCCATAGTGAAGAGCTCTGTTCCACAAGGCACAGTACTCGCCCCCATCTTATTCCTTATCCTCATATCAGACATAAACAGAGATATACACCACAGCACCGTATCATCCTTTGCGGATGATACTAGGATCTGCATGAGGCTGTCATCTGCTGAGGACGCGGTTAACCTCCAAGAAGATATAAACAAAGTTTTCCAGTGGGCAACGGTAAACAATATGATGTTCAATGAGGACAAATTCCAACTACTCCGTTATGGAAAACTGGAGGAGATAATAACTAGAACAGAGTATACTACTGACTCCGGCCATACAATACAGCAGAAAAATAATGTAAGGGACCTGGGAATAGTAATGTCTGAGGATCTCACTTTCAAGGATCACAACAGTGCCACGATCGCACGTGCAAAGAAAATGATAGGATGGATAATGAGAACTTACAAAACGAGAGATGCCAAGCCCATGATGATCCTTTTCAAATCACTTGTTCTCTCTAGGTTGGAATACTGCTGTACATTAACATCTCCATTCAAAGCAGGTGAAATCGCAGATCTAGAGAGTGTACAGAGATCCTTTACTGCACGTATAAGTTCTGTCAAGCATCTTAACTACTGGGAACGCTTGGAAGCACTTGACTTGTACTCGTTGGAACGCAGGAGGGAGAGATATATCATAATCTACACTTGGAAAATCTTGGAAGGAATGGTCCCAAATCTGCACACAGAAATCACTCCCTACGAAAGTAAAAGACTGGGCAGGCGATGCAAAATGCCCCCAATAAAAAGTAGGGGCGCCATTGGTACACTAAGAGAAAACACCATAAGTGTCCGGGGCCCAAAACTGTTCAACAGCCTCCCATCAAGCATTAGGGGAATTGCCAATAAACCCCTGGCTGCCTTCAAGAGAGAGCTGGACAGATACCTAAAGTCAGTGCCGGATCAGCCGGGCTGTGGCTCGTACGTTGGACTGCGTGCGGCCAGCAGTAACAGCCTAGTTGATCAGGCCCTGATCCATCGGGAGGCCTGGTCATGGACCGGGCCGCGGGGGCGTTCATCCCCGGAATAACCTCCAGGTAACCTCCAGGTAGGTGACTGGTGTGGGTGGCATCCTGGGTGTTAGGTGACTGGTGTGGGTGGCATCCTGGGTGTTAGGTGACTGGTGTGGGTGGCATCCTGGGCACAAAATTGACCTAATTTGTGGGAAATACTCTGCATAACAAGGAACTTTCTATATAGTAGTATGTCATAGGTGTCAGCTATGGTCTGTGTAAGTTGCATCATGTACTGGTAGAAATAATAATTATTATTATTATTATTATCATTATCTCCTGCCCCGTGTGTCTGTGTCTAGAATCAGTCAAGTTGTATACACACAAAGATGTGTATAGAATACACGTTGCTGTAATGAGTAACTTGGAGCCAAATATCTTTCAAGTCCGACAACAACAACAACACCTGCGTCTGCATATTGTACGTATATTGAGGATACTTGTGTTGCACAGGTCTGAGCTATACCATGAATTAAGGAAAATTTTAGACTTCAGCTTACGAAACAGAGCAAAGGCGATAGTAATTATGGACACGGTAGATTATAGGGGGAAAATCAATGTTATTGAAGACAGGGGAGCGTAAGTGCCTCTTACAGCTTCACTCTCTTGAGAGACGTAGAATGAGAGGAAATGTCATTGAGGTTTGTGAGTGAATGATGGGCATAACGAAGGTGATGTAGATGGAGTACTGAGAATGTTGAATCAGGTAAGAATCAGATTCAACGATTCTGAAATAGATAAGTTTAGATTTAGAAAGGACGTAGGTAAGCACTGGTTTCTAAAGAGAGTTGTCGATGTAGTGGGTTTATCAGTCCAATGTAGAGACCGTGGAAGATACGAAGTGCTAGTCTGAGGTGATCAGTCCCTCAGCTTTGATTTATCTGTTATAGATGGTGGAAGATTGGTAGGAATTAGCCTAGTAATGTCCAGTCCATCAGTCATGGTCTGTAATATTCATTAAGACTGATGGACTAAATTCTTTCTTGAGAGGGACTGATCTCGCCAAAATATTTCTTTAAGTGTTTCACTGTCTCCAGC
Source organism: Cherax quadricarinatus (assembly GCF_038502225.1). NCBI lineage: Eukaryota > Metazoa > Arthropoda > Malacostraca > Decapoda > Parastacidae > Cherax > Cherax quadricarinatus. Next base: position 118,747 of record NW_027195101.1, read on the forward strand.
AGATATATCAAGGCTGAGGGACTGATCACCCTAAACTACTTTATGTCTTCTTCTGTCTCCAAGATTTTCTGTTTCGGACTGATAAACAGCCAGAGGCAGAATGTCGGTACTGAATTCCATTTATGTACAACCTGCCAGTCACTTCAACATCATGTAAACTTGGCTCAGAGGACGTCTCCACAACCTTCTTCTCCACTACTGACCCGTCCCTCGGGGATGACCTACTTCCACTGAGGAATCCCACATACCAGTGACAATGAGTTCATTACCTTTGTAACTTGTGAGTTCATTACCTTGTACCTAGTTCAGCCATCAAAACTTTGGAGCACGGTCCCTGGACCCATTGTGTACCTCTGTAATCTGTAAATACCTTTGTAACTTATCATGATTGTGACTAGACCTACCTGGAGTTCATTACCTTTGTAAATTGTGAGTTCATTACCTTTGTAAATTGTGAATTCATTACCTCTGTAACTTGCTCAGCTATCAAAACTTTGAGGCCCAGTCCCTGGACCCATTATGTACCTCTGTAATCTTTTGACTACCGCCCACAGGATGGGTATGGGGTGCATAATAAACATATTAAACTAAACTAACTAGTGACAATATCTTGGTCTGCTGGACCTCCCTCACCTGACGCCAGTACAAGAGCGCCAGTCTTCATGTCTGTGATTCAGAGTCTTTAAGACTACGGCGCTCTTCACCATCCCTAAGACTGAGGGACTCATTACCTCACCTTTTGTATATCTACAGTCTTCCCATTGTGTCCTTGTACTGATAAAGTCACTGGCTGGAGGAACGTCTACAAAAAAAGACACCCAGAAGCTGTACATGTGATGTCTACGATTCCTAGTGTTGACCTATTTGACGAGCACCAATAATACATAATACCAACAAGGTGAGGAATCAGACACATGCGGAACAACTGGATATCTCCATCATGTAGTTCCACTGCAGAGACAGAAGAAGACTGAAGGGAAGACGGAAGGACAGAGATGATGTGTACTCACCAGGTTAGGGTTGGTGTGGTTGGGTCTGGAGAGAAGCACATCGTAAGGAACAAGGTCAGCGGTGTCAAACCCAGCTTCCATAAACTTATCACGTATCATACGGGCCAGCTGGTGGTCTCTCTCTGTACCAGCTAGATGTGGCAACCTGCTGAGTTCCCTGCAACGTATAACATATCTATTAATCCACAACAATGACTGGAAAATTAAAAATATATGCAACATCTGGGTTTGTTTTTAGTGTAGACGTGTCACGATCCAGTGGCTTATCAACACAAATTTAAGGACAAAACGGATAAACCGTAGAACTATATAGACAGATATGAGAATAAGTTCCTCGTGCCTTGGGGTCGGTGAAGAACACTGTAGCCAGTACTATATAAGCACCAGTCTTCCTGCCTCTGCTCGGTCAGGTGACCGAAAGCTGCAGCTGCGGGTTATTATTTGACTAAGACCCGCGTCAGGAAACACTTGTCCTGTTTCCTGACGAACCTAACCCAACCTAACCTAACCTAACCTAACCTAACCTAACCTAACCTAACCTGCCCTAACCTAACCTAACCTAACCTAACCCAACCTAATCTAACCCAACCTAATCTAACCTAACCTAACCTAACCTAACCCAACCTAACCTGACCTAACCTAACCTAACCTAACCCAACCTAACCTGGCCTAACCTAACCCAACCTAACCTAACCTAACCCAACCTAAACTAACCTAACCTAACCTCACGTCACCTCACCTAACCTCACCTAAATTAACCTAACCTAACCTAAACTTACCCAACCTAACCTAACCTAACCTAACCTAACCTAACCTAACCTAACCCAACCTAACCTAACGTAACCTAACCTAACCTAACCTAACCTAACCCAACCCAACCTAACCTAACCTAACCTAACCTAACCCAACCTAACCTAACCTAACCTAACCCAACCTAACCTAACCTAACCTAACCTAACCCAACCTAACCTAACCTAACCCAACCTAACCTAACCTAACCTAACCTAACCTAACCTAACCTAACTTAACCCAACCTAACCTAACATAACCTAACCTAACCCAACCTAACCTAACCTAACCTAACCACCTAACCTAACCCAACCTAAAATAACCTAACCTAACCTAACCCAAACTAACCTAACCTAACCTAACCCAACCTAACCTAACCTAACCTAACTTAACCTAACCCAACCTAACCCAACCTAACCCAACCTGACTCAACCTAACCTAACCCAACCTAACCCAACCTAACCTAACCCAACCTAACCCAACCTAACCCAACCTAACCTAACCTAACCTAACACAACCTAACCTAACCTAACCTAACCTAACCTAACCTAACCTAACCTAACCTAACCCAACCTAACCTAACCTAATCTAACCTAACCCAACCTAACCTAACCTAACCTAACCCAACCTAACCTAACCTAACCTAACCTAACCTAACGTAACCCAACCTAACCTAACCTAACCTAACCTAACCTAACCCAACTTAACCTAACCCAACCTAACCTAACCTAACCTAACCTAACCTAACCTAACCTAACCTAACCTAACCTAACATAACCTAACCCAACCTAACCTAACCTAACCTAACCTAACCTAACCTAACCTAACCTAACCTAACCTAACCTAACCTAACCTAATCTAACCTAACCCAACCTAACCTAACCTAACCTAACCTAACCTAACCCAACCTAACCCAACCTAACCTAACCTAACCCAACCTAACCTAACCTAACGTAACCTAACCTAACCTAACCTAACCTAACCTAACCTAACCCAACCTAACCTAACCTAACCTAAACTAACCTAACCTAACCTAACCTAACCTAACCCAACCTAACCTAACCTAACCTAACCTAACCTAACCTAACCTAACCTAACCCAACCTAACCTAACCAAACCTAACCTAACCTAACCTAACCTAACCTAACCTAACCAAACCTAACCTAACCTAACCTAACCTAACCTAACCCAACCTAACCTAACCTAACCTAAAATAACCTAACCTAACCTAACCTAACCTAACCCAACCTAACCTAACCAAACCTAACCTAACCTAACCTAACCCAACCTAACCTAACCTAACCAAACCTAACCTAACCTAACCTAACCTAACCTAACCTAACCTAACCTAACCTAACCCAACGTAACCTAACCTAACCTAACCTAACCTAACCTAACCTAACCTAACCTAACCTAACCCAACCTAACCTAACCAAACCTAACCTAACCTAACCTAACCCAATCTAACCTAACCAAACCTAACCTAACCTAACCTAACCTAACCTAACCTAACCTAACCTAACCTAACCCAACCTAACCTAACCTAACCTAACCTAACCTAACCTAACCAAACCTAACCTAACCTAACCTGACCTAACCTAACCTAACCAAACCTAACCTAACCTAACCTAACCTAACCTAACCTAACCTAACCTAACCTAACCAAACCTAACCTAACCTAACCTAACCTAACCAAACCTAACCTAACCTAACCTAACCTAACCTAACCAAACCTAACCTAACCTAACCTAACCTAACCTAACCTAACCTAACCTAACCTAACCAAACCTAACCTAACCTAACCTAACCTAACCAAACCTAACCTAACCTAACCTAACCAAACCTAACCTAACCTAACCTAACCTAACCTAACCAAACCTAACCTAACCTAACCTAACCTAACCTAACCTAACCTAACCAAACCTAACCTAACCTAACCTAACCTAACCTAACCT
>NW_027195101.1:127500-205000 GCF_038502225.1 Cherax quadricarinatus
CCAAATATCTGAATACGTTCACCTCCTCCATACTCTCTCCCTCCAATCTGATATCCAATCTTTCATCACCTATATATATATATATATATATATATATATATATATATATATATATATATATATATATATATATATATATATATATATATATATATATATATATATATATATATATATATATATATATATATATATATATATATATATATGTATATATATATATATATATATTTATTTATTTATTTATGTGTGTATTGTTTTCAAATTTGATTAATTTAATTTTCTGCATTATTTTAAGTAATTAAATCCATTAATTTTTTGGATGTGTTTATCCATTTAAATTTGCAATTAAATAGTGTTTTCCGGCATATAAGACGCACCCTTTTTCCCACAAAACAGTCTTGGAAAATCGCCTTGCGCCTTATATGCTCAAGGTAAACTAAGATAGCCATTAACCCTGAATATATCTATGATTTACCACTATAATTCTTCTGTCATGCGTCTTATATGCCGGAAAACACTCTTATATATCATATTTTTCACCATTACCTTTTTTTGAGACAAGTGGACGTTTATGCAACATTCTGTATATATTATTAATTCAATTTTCGCTCACCAGAAGCCACATTAAACCCTAATACAGTGGCACATCGGTATACGACCTTAATTCGTTCCATAACGCTGTTCGAGCACCAAATGAATTCATTCCCATAAGGAATAATGTACAGTACATTAATCTACATTGGACCCCCAAAAATATACTTACAAAACCACTTACAAAAATAAACTTACATAATTGTTCAAGTTTGGAGGTGTTCGTATACCGAGGTACCGCTGTATAAGGTGTTCGTATACCGAGGTACCGCTGTATAAGGTGTTCGTATACCGAGGTACCGCTGTATAAGGTGTTCGTATACCGAGGTACCGCTGTATAAGGTGTTCGTATACCGAGGTACTGCTGTATAAGGTGTTCGTATACCGAGGTACCGCTGTATAAGGTGTTCGTATACCGAGGTACCGCTGTATAAGGTGTTCGTATACCGAGGTACCGCTGTATAAGGTGTTCGTATACCAAGGTACCGCTGTATAAGGTGTTCGTATACCGAGGTACCGCTGTATAAGGTGTTCGTATACCGAGGTACCGCTGTATAAGGTGTTCGTATACCGAGGTACCGCTGTATAAGGTGTTCGTATACCGAGGTACCGCTGTATAAGGTGTTCGTATACCGAGGTACCACTGTATAAGGTGTTCGTATACCGAGGTACCGCTGTATACATGACAGAAGGGTAGTGGATGGGTCCCAAAATTTGCAGTCTTCTTAAAAAAATAACAGTATAGTTGAATGGGTAAACAAATGTAATTTGTGGAATATTTTTTCTCTGAGTTGAACAATGTGAGATTAGTTGTATATTTCTGGAGACCCTGTGAGATTAAGAAAGGATTTTGTTGGGGTTTTTAACTCCGGAGTGTTAGCCAGCCAGGATGATCCACGGTGGGGAGTGTTAGCCAGCCAGGATGATCCAGGGTAGGGAGTGTTAGCCAGCCAGGATGATCCAGGGTAAGGAGTGTTAGCCAGCCAGGATGATCCAGGGTAAGGAGTGTTAGCCAGCCAGGATGATCCAGGGTAAGGAGTGTTAGCCAGCCAGGATGATCCAGGGTAAGGAGTGTTAGCCAGCCAGGATGATCCAGGGTAGGGAGTGTTAGCCAGCCAGGATGATCCAGGGTAAGGAGTGTTAGCCAGCCAGGATGATCCAGGGTAAGGAGTGTTAGCCAGCCAGGATGATCCAGGGTAGGGAGTGTTAGCCAGCCAGGATGATCCAGGGTAGGGAGTGTTAGCCAGCCAGGATGATCCAGGGTAAGGAGTGTTAGCCAGCCAGGATGATCCAGGGTAAGGAGTGTTAGCCAGCCAGGATGATCCAGGGTAGGGAGTGTTAGCCAGCCAGGATGATCCAGGGTAGGGAGTGTTAACCAGCCAGGATGATCCAGGGTAAGGAGTGTTAGCCAGCCAGGATGATCCAGGGTAAGGAGTGTTAGCCAGCCAGGATGATCCAGGGTAGGGAGTGTTAGCCAGCCAGGATGATCCAGGGTAGGGAGTGTTAACCAGCCAGGATGATCCAGGGTAAGGAGTGTTAGCCAGTCAGGATGATCCAGGATAAGGAGTGTTAGCCAGCCAGGATGATCCAGGGTAAGGAGTGTTAGCCAGCCAGGATGATCCAGGGTAAGGAGTGTTAGCCAGCCAGGATGATCCAGGGAAAGGAGTGTTTTCCAGCCAGGATGATCCAGGGTAAAGAGTGTTAGCCAGCCAGGATGATCCAGGGTAAAGAGTGTTAGCCAGCCAGGATGATCCAGGGTAAGGAGTGTTATCCAGCCAGGATGATCCAGGGTAGGGAGTGTTAGCCAGCCAGGATAACCCAGCATAGGTAGGGTTAGCCAGCCAGGATAACCCAGGATAGGGAGAGTTTGCCAGCCAGGATAACTCAAGAAAGTCAGTGGGTATCAAGGACTGTCTGTCTTATTCCCATTGTGGTCCTTCAACCTTGTCCCCCAGGATGCCACCCACACCAGTCCACTAGCACCCAGGTACCTACTTTCTTGCTAGGTGAAGAGTGACAGCAAGTGTAAGGTGACTAACACCCAGGTACCTTGTTACTGCTTGGTGGACAGTGACAGCCGGTGTAAGGTAACAAACCCAGTGTCTCCACCCTCACCGGGGATCGAATCCCGGCCACTCAGCCTGTGTGGCCAGAGCGCTGCCAATCAGACCACAGTACATCCTACATATATGATACGCAATAAAAAGACACATCTTTCTGAATCTGCATTGATAAAACCACATATGTCACACATGTGTCTGAAGACCCTAACCTGACCTAACCTGACCTAACCTGACCTAACCTGACCTAACCTGACCTAACCTGACCTAACCTGACCTAACCTAACCTAACCTAACCTAACCTGACCTAACCTGACCTAACCTGACCTAACCTGACCTAACCTGACCTAACCTGACCTAACCTGACCTAACCTAACCTAACCTAACCTAACCTAACCTAACCTGACCTAACCTGACCTAACCTGACCTAACCTGGCCTAACCTGACCTAACCTGACCTAACCTGACCTAACCTAACCTAACCTAACCTAACCTGACCTAACCTGACCTAACCTGACCTAACCTGGCCTAACCTGACCTAACCTGACCTAACCTGACCTAACCTAACCTAACCTAACCTGACCTAACCTGACCTAACCTGACCTAACCTGACCTAACCTGACCTAACTTGACCTAAGCTGACCTAATCTGACCTAAGCTATCCTAACCTAACCTAACCTAACCTAACTTAACCTAACCTGACCTAACCTGACCTAACCTGACCTAACCTGACCTAACCTGACCTAACCTGACCTAACCTAACCTAACCTAACCTAACCTGACCTAACCTGACTTAACTTGGCCTAACCTGACCTAACCTAACCTAACCTGACCTAACCTGACCTAACCTGACCTAACCTGACCTTACCTAACCTAACTTAACCTAATCTAACCTAACCTAACCTGACCTAACCTGACCTAACCTGACCTAACCTGACCTAACCTGACTTAACTTGGCCTAACCTGACCTAACCTGACCTAACCTGACCTAACCTGACCTAACCTGACCTAACCTGACCTAACTTGACCTAAGCTGACCTAATCTGACCTAAGCTATCCTAACCTAACCTAACCTAACCTAACTTAACCTAACCTGACCTAACCTGACCTAACCTGACCTAACCTAACCTAACCTGACCTAACCTGACTTAACTTGGCCTAACCTGACCTAACCTAACCTAACCTGACCTAACCTGACCTAACCTGACCTTACCTAACCTAACTTAACCTAATCTAACCTAACCTAACCTAACCTATCCTAACCTAACCTAACCTAACCTAACCTAACCTAACCTAACCTAACCTAACCTAACCTAACCTGACTTGACATTGCTTGACTTAACCTGACCTGACCTGACCTGATCTTCTCCTTGTCAGTGCTGGAGAGGTTCTTAATGTAGTAGTGACCCACCAGACCACCAATCACCAGGCAGACTGCACCAGCTACCACCGTCACCACTGTCTGCCGACCAACCATCTGTCACCAGGAGATAACGTCAGCTATTAATAATAATAATAATAATAATAATAATAATAATAATAATAATAATAATAATAATAATAATAATAATAATAATAATAATAATAATAATAATAATGGAGTGATGATAATAAGACAATTGTGCCGTATTTAGGAATCTTTGTTAAGGAGACGTGTCGCCCACCAGTGGGATCTTCAGTCCAATACAGAGAAATGCTGGAAAATAAGGAGCAGTGTGAAGGGATCAGTCCCTTAACCTGGAGTCCAGGTCTTCACAGGGGGGAAAAGGTCACAACGAGTCCAGTGTCCTTCACCAGTATCAAGGTCACTGGACACCTTCACTAGCATAAAGGTCACTAGACACCTTCACTAGTATCAAGGTCACTGGACATCTTCACTAGCATCAAGTTTACTGGTCACCCTCACAAGCATCAAGGTCACTGGACATCTTCACTAGCATCAAGTTCACTGGTCACCCTCACAAGCATCAAGGTCACTGGACATCTTCACTAGCATCAAGGTCACTGGTCACCCTCACAAGCATCAAGATCACTGGACAACTTCACTAGCATCAAGGTCACTGGTCACCCTCACAAGCATTAAGGTCACTAGACACCTTCACTACCATCAAGGTCACTGGACAACCTCACTACCATCAAGGTCACTGGACAACCTCACTAGCATAAAAGTCACTGGGCACCTTTACTAGCATCAAGGTCACTGAACACCCTCACTAGCATCAAGGTCACTACACACTCTCACTAGCATCAAGGTCACTACACACTAGCATCAAGGTCACTACACACTCACTACCATGAAGGTCACTACACACCCTCACTAGCATCAAGGTCACTGGACAACTTCACTAGCATCAAGGTCACTAGACACCTTTACTACCATCAAGGTCACTGAACACCTTCACTAGCATCAAGGTCACTACACACTCTCACTAGCATCAAGGTTACTACACACTAGCATCAAGGTCACTACACACTTACTACCATGAAGGTCACTACACACCCTCACTAGCATCAGGGTCACTACATACCCTAACGAGCATCAAGGTCACTGGCCACCCTCACTAGCATCAAGGTTACTACACACTCTCACTAGCATCAAGGTCACTACACACTCACTAGCATCAAGGTCACTACACACTCACTAGCATCAAGGTCACTACACACTAGCATCAAGGTCACTACACAGTAGCATCAAGGTCACTACACACTAGCATCAAGGTCACTACATACCCTAACTAGCATCAAGGTCACTTCACACTCACTAGCATCAAGGTAACTGCACACTAGCATCAAGGTCACTACACACTAGCATCAAGGTCACTACATACCCTAACTAGCATCAAGGTCACTGGCCACCTTCACTAGCATCAAGCTCACTGGCCACCCTCACTAGCATCAAGGTCACTACACACTCTCATTAGCATCAAGGTCACTACTCACTCTCACTAGCATCACGGTCACTACACACTAGCATCAAGGTCACTACACACTAGCATCAAGGTCACTACACACTAGCATCAAGCTCACTGGCCACCCTCACTAGCATCAAGGTCACTACACACTCTCACTAGCATCAAGGTCATACACACTCTCACTAGCATCACGGTCACTACACACTAGCATCAAGGTCACTACACACTAGCATCAAGGTCACTACACACTAGCATCAAGGTCACTACACACTAGCATCAAACTCACTAAACACTCTCACTAGCATCAAGGTCATACACACTTCACTGCACACTAGCATCAAGGTCACTACACACTAGCATCAAGGTCATTACATACCCTAACTAGCATCAAGGTCACTGGCCACCTTCACTAGCATCAAGGTCACTACATACTCTCACTAGCATCACGGTCACTACACACTAGCATCAAGGTCACTACACACTAGCATCAAGGTCACTGGCCACCCTCACTAGCATCAAGGTCACTACACACTCTCACTAGCATCAAGGTCATACACACTCTCACTAGCATCACGGTCACTACACACTAGCATCAAGGTCACTACACACTAGCATCAAGGTCACTACACACTAGCATCAAGGTCACTACACCATTTCAAGGACTCACGACTTAAAAAACAATGTGACTTAACTTTTATCCCAATGATGACCGTAGCAATGAAGAGGCGGGGCCAGGAGCTATGACTCGACCCCAGCAACCAAGATTAGATGAGTACTTGTATCTCCGCCTGTCTTAAATCGAAGGATGGAAAGAGAGGGAATAATGGGTGGACAGGAGACCAGCAGGGAGGCCGGAGTGGCTTCCTACTCCACTGGCTTCTGGCTTACTACTGCGCCAGAGTCACTCTTAACCAGCAAGTACCTGGGTTGGTGACGCACTTGCCTTGCAGTTTGAGGTCCGTGGTTCGATCCCCGGTACGGGTGGAAACGTTGGTCACCCTTACACCTGCTGTTGCTGTTCACCTAGCAGAAAGTAGGTGCCTGGGTGTTAGTCACCTTACACCTGCTGACACTTTTCACCTGGACTCCAGACTAAGGGACTGATCCCCTCAAACTCCTCCTCATCTTCCACTGTTTCACTGTATTGGACTGAAGAAGCCACTGGTGGGCGAATGGCTAATGTAATTCCTCTATTTAATTCAGAGGATAAATCCATGTCATCAGACTACCCTCCATTAAGTCTGACATCTAGAGTAGGCAAATTATTAGAATATATTATAAATGATATTAGAAATTACCGTAATGAGCATTATTTGGTTAATAAATCTTAGTGTGTCCTTAATGAACCCATCAACCCAACAACACCATCAAAGGACCATACTAACCCATCAACCCAACAACGCCATCACAGGACAATACTAACCCATCAACCCAACAACGCCGTCACAGGACAATACTAACCCATCAACCCAACAACGCCATCACAGGACAATACTAACCCATCAACCAAACAACGCCATCACAAGACAATACTAACCCATCAACCAAACAACACCGTCAGAAGACCATACTAACCCATCAACCCAACAACACCATCACAGGACCGTACTAACCCATCAACCCAACAACACCATCACAGGACCGTACTAACCCATCAACCCAATAACACCGTCAAAGGACCATACTAACCCATCAACCCAATAACACCGTCAAAGGACGATACTAACCCATCAACCCAACAATGCCGTCACAGGACAATACTAACCCATCAACCAAACAACACCGTCAGAGGACCATACTAACCCATCAACCCAACAACACCATCACAGGACCGTACTAACCCATCACCCCGCCAACACAGTCACAGGATCATACTACCCCATCAAACCAACAACACCATTACAGTACCGTACTAACCTGTCAACCCAACAACACCATCACAAGACCATACTAACCCATCAACCCAACAACACAGTCACAGGATCATACTACCCCATCAAACCAACAACACCATCACAGGACCGTACTAACCCATCAACCCAATAACACCGTCAAAGGACCATACTAACCCATCAACCCAATAACACCGTCAAAGGACGATACTAACCCATCAACCCAACAATGCCATCACAGGACAATACTAACCCATCAACCAAACAACACCGTCAGAGGACCATACTAACCCCTCAACCCAACAACACCGTCACAGGACCGTGCTAACCCATCAACCCACCAACACCATCACAGGACCATACTAACCCATCATCCCAACAACACCGTCACAGGACCATAGTAACCCATCAACCCAACAACACCATCACATGACCATACTAACCCATCAACCCAACAACAACAACACCATCACAGGACCATACTAACCCATCAACCCAACAACAACACAATCACAGGACCGTACTAACCCATCAACCCAACAACAACACCATCACAGGACCATACTAACCCATCAACCCAAAAACACCGTCACAGGACCATACTGACCCAACAACCCAACAACACCATCAAAGGACCATACTAACCCATCAAACCAACAACAACAACACTATCACAGGACAGTACTAACCCATCAACCCAACAACACCATCACAGGACCATACTAACCCATCAACCCAACAACAACAACACCATCACAGGACCGTACTAACCCAACAACCCAACAAAAACAACACCGTCAGATGACCATACTAACCCATCAACCCAACACCATCACAGGACTGTACTAACCCATCAACCCAACAACACCATCAAAGGACAATACTAACCCATCAACCCAACAACAGCAACACCATCACAGGACCGTACTAACCCATCATCCCAACAATACCATCACAGGACCATACTAACCCATCAACCCAACAATAACAACACCTATGCAACAGTTAGGTATCTTCATTTCGAAACGTTTCGCCTACACAGTAGGCTTCTTCAGTCGAGTACAGAAAAGTTGATAGAAGCAGAAGAGACTTGAAGACGATGTAATCAGTCCATCACCCTTGAAATTTTGAGGTGGTCAGTCCCTCAGTCTGGAGAAGAGCATTAAACCAAAGTCTGAAACAATATGAGTTGAAGTGATAGGATGGAGCCTTATATAGCACCAGGAGGTGAGACGTAGGTCACTAGAAGACGCAAGAACGTAGATGTTGGGAGGTCAGGTCACTCTCAAATCCAGCCGTTCTCACTAGTAGAGGTTGTCGAAGTTGATTTCAGGTCTGTATCAAGATACCCTTGTGTTGCAGTCATCTCCATATTGTTTCAGACTATAGAACAATGCTCTTCTCCAGACTGAGGGACTGACCACCTCAAAACTTCAAGGGTGATGGACTGATTACATCGTCTTCCAGTCTCTTTTGCTTCTATCAACTTTTCTATACTCGACTGAAGAAGCCTACTGTGTAAGCGAAACGTTTCGAAATAAAGTTACCTAACTGTTTCATATGTGTCTTACCTAACAACCTGTCGGTATTTTATACCATTTTAATGTTCAACAACACTACCATCACAGGACCGTACTAACCCATCAACTCAACAAAAACTACACCGTCACAGGACCATACTAACCCATCAACCCAACAACACCAACACAATCATAGGACCGTACTAACCCATCAACCCAACAATACCATCACAGGATCATACTAACCCATCATCCCAACAACAACAACACCATCACAGGACCATACTAACCCATCAACCCAACAACAACGACACTGTCACACGACCATACTCACCCATCAACTCAACAACAACAACACCATCACAGGATCATACTAACCCATCAACCCAACAAAAACATGACTGTCACAGGACCATACTAACCCATCAACCCTACAGTACCATCACAGGACCGTACTAACCCATCAACCCAACAATACAATCACAGGACTGTACTAACCCATCAACCCAACAATACCATCACAGGACCATTCTAACCCATCAACCCAACAACACCATCACAGGACCATAGTAACCCATCAACCTAACAACACCAACAAAGGACAATACTAACCCATCAACCCAACAACAACAACACCATCACAGGACCATACTAACCCATCAACCAAACAACACCATCAAAGGACCATACTAACCCATCAACCCAACAACAACAACACCATCAAAGGACCTTAGTAACCCATCAACCAAGCAACAACAACACCATTACAGGACAGTTCTAACCCAACAACCCAACAATACCATCACAGGATCGTACTAACCCATCAACCCAACAACACCATCACAGGCCCATACTAACCCATCAACCCAACAACAACAACACCATCACAGGACCATCCTAACCCATCAACCCAACAACAACACCACAGTCACAGGACCGTACTAACCCATCAACTCAACAACAACAACACCGTCAAAGGACCATACTAACCCATCAACCCAACAACAACAACACCAGCACAGGACCGTACTAACCCATCAACCAAACAACAACAACACCGTCACAGGACCGTACTAACCCATCAACCCAACAACAACAACACCGTCACAGGACCGTACTAACCCATCAACCTAACAACACCATCACAGGACAGTACTAACCCATCAACCCAACAATACAATCACAGGACCGTACTAACCCATCAACCAAACAATACCATCACAGGACTGTACTAACCCATCAACCTAACAACACCATCACAGGACCATACTAAACCCTCATCCCAAAAATAACAACACCATCACAGGACCATACTAACCCATCAACCCAACAACAACGACACCATCACAGGATCATACTAACCAATCAACCCAACAAAAACAAGACCGTCACAGGACCGTACTAAGCCATCAACCCTACAACACCATCACAGGACTGTACTAACCCATCAACCCAACAATACAATCACAGGACTGTACTAACCCATGAACCTAACAATACCATCACAGGACTGTACTAACCCATAAACCCAACAATACCATCACAGGACCCTACTAACCCATCAACCCAACAACAACAACACCATCACAGTACCGTAGTAACCCAACAATACCATCACAGGACCGTACTAACCAATCAACCTAACAATACTATCACAGGACGGTACTAACCCATCAACCCAACAATACCATCACAGGACCGTACTAACCAATCAACCCAACAACAACAACACCATCACAGGACCGTACTGACCCATCAACCCAACAATACCATCACAGGACCGTACTAACCCATCAACCCAACAATAACAACACTGTCACAGGACCGTACTAACCCATCAACCCAACAATACCATCACAGGACCGTACTAACCCATCAACCCAACAATAACAACACCATCACAGGACCGTACTGACCCATCAACCCAACAATACCATCACTGGACCATACTAACCCATCAACCCAACAACAACAACACTGTCACAGGACCGTACTAACCCATCAACCCAACAACACCATCACAGGACCGTACTAACCCATCAACCCAACAACAACAACGACACCATCACAGGACCATACTAACCCATCAACCCAACAATACCATCACAGGACCATACTAACCCATCAACCGAACAACAACAACACTGTCACAGGACCGTACTAACCCTTCAACCCAACAACACCATCACAGGACCATACTAACCAATCAACCCAACAACAACAACACTGTCACAGGACCGTACTAACCCATCAACCCAACAACACCATCACAGGACCATACTAACCCATCAACCCAACAACAACAACACTGTCACAGGACCGTACTAACCCATCAACCCAACAACACCATCACAGGACCGTACTAACCCATCAACCCAACAACAACAACAACACCATCACAGGACCATACTAACCCATCAACCCAACAACACCATCACAGGACCGTACTAACCCATCAACCCAACAACAACAACACCGTCACAGGACCGTACTAACCCATCAACCCAACAACAACAACACAGTCACAGGACCGTACTAACCCATCACCCCAACAACAACAACACTGTCACACGACCATACTAACCCATCAACCCAGCAACACCATCAAAGGACCATACTAACCTATCAACCCAACAACAACACCATCAATGGACCATACTAACCCATCAACCCAACAACAACAACACAATCACAGGACCGTACTAACCCATCAACCCAACAACAACAACACCATCACAGGACCATAGTAACCCATCAGCCCAACAATACCATCACAGGACCGTACTAAACCATCAACCCAACAATACCATCAAAGGACCATACTAACCCATCAACCCAACAATACTATCACAGGACCATACTAACCAATCAACCCAACAACAACAACACAATCACAGGACCGTACTAACCCATCAACCCAACAACAACAACACCATCACAGGACCATAGTAACCCATCAGCCCAACAATACCATCACAGGACTGTACTAAACCATCAACCCAACAATACCATCAAAGGACCATACTAACCCATCAACCCAACAATACCATCACAGGACCATACTA
Source organism: Cherax quadricarinatus (assembly GCF_038502225.1). Taxonomy (NCBI): domain Eukaryota; kingdom Metazoa; phylum Arthropoda; class Malacostraca; order Decapoda; family Parastacidae; genus Cherax; species Cherax quadricarinatus. Next base: position 139,543 of record NW_027195101.1, read on the forward strand.
ACCCATCAACCGAACAACAACAACACTGTCACAGGACCGTACTAACCCTTCAACCCAACAACACCATCACAGGACCATACTAACCAATCAACCCAACAACAACAACACCGTCACAGGACCGTACTAACCCATCAACCCAACAACACCATCACAGGACCATACTAACCCATCAACCCAACAACAACAACACTGTCACAGGACCGTACTAACCCATCAACCCAACAACACCATCACAGGACCGTACTAACCCATCAACCCAACAACAACAACAACACCATCACAGGACCATACTAACCCATCAACCCAACAACACCATCACAGGACCGTACTAACCCATCAACCCAACAACAACAACACCGTCACAGGACCGTACTAACCCATCAACCCAACAACAACAACACCGTCACAGGACCGTACTAACCCATCACCCCAACAACAACAACACTGTCACAGGACCATACTAACCCATCAACCCAGCAACACCATCAAAGGACCATACTAACCTATCAACCCAACAACAACACCATCAATGGACCATACTAACCCATCAACCCAACAACAACAACACAATCACAGTTTCGTACTAACCCATCAACCCAACAACAACAACACCATCACAGGACCATAGTAACCCATCAACCCAACAATACCATCAAATGACCATACTAACCCATCAACCCAACAATACTATCACAGGACCGTACTAACCAATCAACCCAACAACAACAACACCGTCAGAGGCCCGTACTAACCCATCAACCCAACAATACCATCACAGGACCATACTAACTCATCAACCCAACAATACCACCAAAGGACCATACTAACCCATCAACCAATGACAACAACACAGTCACAGGACCATACTAACCCATCAACCCAACGACAACAACACCATAACAGGATCGTGCTAACCCATCAACCCAACAACAACAACACTGTCACAGGACCATACTAACCCATCTACCCAACAACACCTTCACAGGACTGTACTAACCCATCAACCCAACAATACCACCAACATACCATACTAACCCATCAACCCAATGACAACAACACAGTCACAGGACCATACTAACCCATCAACCCAACAACAAAAACACCATAACAGGACTGCACTAACCCATCAACCCAACAACAACAACACTGTCACAGGACAGTACTAACCCATCAACCCAACAACAACAACACAGAACCGTACTAACCCATCAACCCAACAACAACACCATCACAGGACTGTACTAACCCATCAACCCAACAACAACACTGTCACAGGACCGTACTAACCCATCAACCAAACAACACCATCACAGATCCATACTAACCCATCAACCCAACAATACCATCACAGGACCGTACTAACCCATCAACCCAACAACAACACCGTCACAGGACCGTACTAACCCATCAACCCAACAACAACAACACCGTCACAGGACCGTACTAACCCATCAACCCAACAACAACAACACCATCACAGGACCGTACTAACCCATCAACCCAACAACAACAACACCGTCACAGGACCGTACTAACCCATCAACCCAACAACAACAACACCGTCACAGGACCGTACTAACCCATCAACCCAACAACAACAACACCATCACAGGACCGTACTAACCCATCAACCCAACAACAACAACACCGTCACAGGACCGTACTAACCCATCAACCCAACAACACCGTCACAGGACCGTACTAACCCATCAACCCAACAACAACAACACCGTCACAGGACCGTACTAACCCATCAACCCAACAACAACAACACCGTCACAGGACCATACTAACCCATCAACCCATCAACAACACCGTCACAGGACCGTACTAACCCATCAACCCAACAACAACACCGTCACAGGACCGTACTAACCCATCAACCCAACAACAACACCGTCACAGGACCGTACTAACCCATCAACCCAACAACAACAACACCGTCACAGGACCGTACTAACCCATCAACCCAACAACAACAACACTGTCACAGGACAGTACTAACCCATCAACCCAACAACAACAACAACACAGAACCGTACTAACCCATCAACCCAACAACAACAACACCGTCACAGGACCGTACTAACCCATCAACCCAACAACAACAACACCATCACAGGACCGTACTCACCCATCAACCCAACAACAACAACACCGTCACAGGACCGTACTAACCCATCAACCCAACAACAACACCATCACAGGACCGTACTAACCCATCAACCCATCAACAACACCATCACAGGACCGTACTAACCCATCAACCCAACAATACCATCACAGGACCGTACTAACCCATCAACCCAACAACAACACCGTCACAGGACCGTACTAACCCATCAACCCAACAATAACAACACCGTCACAGGACCGTACTAACCCATCAACCCAACAACAACACCGTCACAGGACCGTACTAACCCATCAACCCAACAACAACACCGTCACAGGACCGTACTAACCCATCAACCCAACAACAACACCGTCACAGGACCGTACTAACCCATCAACCCAACAATAACAACACCGTCACAGGACCGTACTAACCCATCAACCCAACAACAACACCGTCACAGGACCGTACTAACCCATCAACCCATCAACAACACCGTCACAGGACCGTACTAACCCATCAACCCATCAACAACACCGTCACAGGACCGTACTAACCCATCAACCCATCAACAACACCGTCACAGGACCGTACTAACCCATCAACCCATCAACAACACCGTCACAGGACCGTACTAACCCATCAACCCATCAACAACACCGTCACAGGACCGTACTAACCCATCAACCCATCAACAACACCGTCACAGGACCGTACTAACCCATCAACCCAACAACACCGTCACAGGACCGTACTAACCCATCAACCCAACAACACTGTCACAGGACCGTACTAACCCATCAACCCAACAACACTGTCACAGGACCGTACTAACCCATCAACCCAACAACACTGTCACAGGACCGTACTAACCCATCAACCCAACAACACCGTCACAGGACCGTACTAACCCATCAACCCAACAACAACACCGTCACAGGACCGTACTAACCCATCAACCCAACAACAACACCGTCACAGGACCGTACTAACCCATCAACCCAACAACAACACCGTCACAGGACCGTACTAACCCATCAACCCAACAACACCGTCACAGGACCGTACTAACCCATCAACCCAACAACAACACCGTCACAGGACCGTACTAACCCATCAACCCAACAACAACACCGTCACAGGACCGTACTAACCCATCAACCCAACAATAACATCACTGTACAACAAAGAGAAGTAACTTGTCGACCTCATATTCCATAATATTGTCGATGTTTACTGAACAAAATAGATGTTAGATGTGAGTGGCGACGTAAATGTGATGTTTTAGTGGAGAAATATTACGATGTTGAGCCGGAAAATGTTGAAAATAACCTCATTGTGACCGAAATGTTGTTGAAATTAACGTCATTATGACCGAAATGTTGTTGAAATTAACGTCATTATGACCGAAATGTTGAAATTAACGTCATTATGACCGAAATGTTGTTGAAATTAACGTCATTATGGCCGAAATGTTGTTGAAATTAACGTCATTATGACCGAAATGTTGTTGAAATTAACGTCATTATGATCGAAATGTTGTTGAAATTAACGTCATTATGACCGAAATGTTGTTGAAATTAACGTCATTATGACCGAAATGTTCTTGAAATTAACGTCATTATGACCGAAATGTTGTTGAAATTAACGTCATTATGACCGAAATGTTGTTGAAATTAACGTCATTATGACCGAAATGTTGTTGAAATTAACGTCATTATGACCGAAATGTTATTGAAATTAACGTCATTATGACCGAAATGTTGTTGAAATTGACGTCATTATGACCGAAATGTTGTTGAAATTAACGTCATTATGACCGAAATGTTGTTGAAATTAACGTCATTATGACCAAAATGTTGTTGAAATTGACGTCATTATGACCGAAATGTTGTTGAAATTGACGTCATTATGGCCGAAATGTTGTTGAAATTGACGTCATTATGACCGAAATGTTGTTGAAATTAACGTCATTATGACCGAAATGTTGTTGAAATTAACGTCATTATGACCGAAATGTTGTTGAAATTGACGTCATTATGACCAAAATGTTGTTGAAATTGACGTCATTATGACCGAAATGTTGTTGAAATTAACGTCATTATGACCGAAATGTTGTTGAAATTAACGTCATTATGACCGAAATGTTGTTGAAATTAACGTCATTATGACCGAAATGTTGTTAAATGTGGAAGACTATTTTTTTTTTTCACGTGTTTTTTCTAACATTTACTTTTCTCTCCTCAGGGGAAGTTCGTTGATGCTGCTGGAGGGGCTCTTGATCCGAGGAACAGGGGCTATGCTCTTTTGTGTTTAGCGCTTCCCGTGAATGTGATAATATTTGCTTTTATCTCAGAGTTCCTTGATGTTGATCTGGGCTCTTGATCCGAGGAATTGGAGCAGTGTTCTATATCATGCCATTTGGGTTTAGTGCTTCCCGTGAATATAATTTTATTATTATATTTTTATTAATTAATTATGATTATTATTATTAATTATTATTAATTATTATTATTATTATTATTATTATTATTATTATTATTATTAACATTCTTTCCTCAGAGAAAGTTCCTTGAGGCCGGTGAGGAAGGGATCGTGATCCAGGGGATTGGAGCTGTGTTCCATTTCCCCGAGGCACTAAAAGACCCCCCTACGGGTTTAGCGCTCCCCCGTGATTATAATAATAGTTATATTTTACTTTCTCTTAGACACAGATAATTAGAAAGTTACATTTGCATCACTGTACTAGTGTCACGGGGCCAGGAGCTATGACTCGTCCCCTGCGACCAGAAATACTCGACTACAACAGGAATAAATTAGAGGGTTTTTTAAGTTAATAGAAATTTAGATTTAGAAAGTATATAGAAAGCAGTGGTTGGGTTCAATTTAGAAAAAATTAGATTTAGAAAGTACAGTGGACCCTCAACCAGCGATATTAATCCGTTCCTGAGAGCTCATCGTTAATCGAAATAAACCCCATAAGAAATAATGGAAATCAAATTAATCCGTGCAAGACACCCAAAAGTATTGAAAAAAAAAATTTTTACCACATGAAATATTAATTTTAATACACACAAACTGAAGAAGACATGCACAGTTACATGACACTTACCTTTATTGAAGATCTGGTGATGATTGATGGGATGGGAGGAGGGGAGACCGTTTATCTTCTTAATGTTTAGAAGGGGAATCCCCTTCCATTAGCACTTGAGGTAGCAAGTCTTTTTCTGGGGTTACTTCCCTTCTTCTTTTAATGCCACTAGGACCAGCTTCAGAGTCACTGGACCTCTGTCGCACAACATATCTGTCCATAGAGGCCTGTACCTCTCGTTCCTTTATGACTTTCCTAAAGTGGGTCACAACATTGTCAGTGTAATAGTCACCAGCACGGCTTGCAGTAGCTGTGCCACATTGCACAGATTTCCTTAATCTTAGAAGTAGGCAACTTCTTCAATTTCTCTCTCCCCTCCTCCGAAACAGTTTCCTCAGGTCTGCCCTCTTGCTGTTCAAGATGATCTAGCAGCTCATCAGTGGTTAGTTCTTCATTGTCCTCCTCCACCAACTCTTCCACATCCTCCCCACTAACCTCCAACCCCAAGGACTTCCCCAGTGCCACAATGGATTCCTCAACTGGCATAGGATTCCCAGGGTTAGCCTCAAATCCTTCAAAATCCCTTTTGTATACACATTCTGGCCACAGTTTTTTCCAAGCAGAGTTCAAGGTCCTCTTAGTCACTCCCTCCCAAGCCTTACCTATAATGTTTACATCATTGAGGATGCTAAAGTGATATCTCCAAAACTCTCTTAGAGTCAGTTGAGTTTCTGTCGTCACTACAGAGCACTTTTGAAACATAGCTTTTGTGTAAAGTTTTTTGAAGTTTGAAATGACCTGCTGGTCCATGGGCTGCAGGAGAGGAGTGGTATTGGGAGGCAAAAACTTGACCTTAATGAAGCTCATGTCCCCAGAAAGTCGCTCTGCCAAGTCTGAAGGATGACCAGGAGCATTGTCTAACACCAGGAGGCACTTAAGGTCTAATTTCTTTTCAATTAGGTAATTTTTCACATTGGGGGCAAATGCATGGTGTAACCAGTCATAGAAAAAGTCCCTAGTCACCCATGCCTTACTGTTTGCCCTCCACATCACACACAAATTAGCCTTGAGGATATTCTTTTGCCTGAACGCTCTGGGAGTTTCAGAGTGATACACCAATAAAGGTTTTTCACTTTGCAATCACCACTAGCATTAGCACACATCAAGAGAGTAAGCCTGTCTTTCATAGGCTTATGTCCTGGGAGTGCCTTTTCCTCCTGAGTAATGTACGTCCTGCTTGGCATTTTCTTCCAAAACAGGCCTGTTTTGTCACAATTAAACACTTGTTCAGGTTTCAGTCCTTCACTGTCTATGTACTCCTTGAATTCCTTCACATATTTTTCAGCCGCTTTGTGGTCCGAACTGGCAGCCTCACCATGCCTTATCACACTATGAATGCCACTACGCTTCTTAAATCTCTCAAACCAATCTTTGCTGGCCTTAAATTCACTCACATCACTAGTTGCTGGCATTTTTTTAATTAAATCGTCATGCAACTTCCTAGCCTTTTCACATATGATTGCTTGAGAGATGCTATCTCCTGCTAGCTGTTTCTCGTTTATCCACACCAATAAGAGTCTCTCAACATCTTCTACCACTTGCGATCTCAGTTTCGAAAACATAGTTGCACCTTTGGCAAGAACAGCTTCCTTGATTGCCGTTTTCTTGCCCACAATAGTAGCGATGGTTGATTGGGGTTTATTATACAACCTGACCAGCTCAGAGACACGCACTCCACTTTCATACTTAGCAATTATCTCTTTCTTCATCTCCATAGTGATTCTCACCCTTTTTGCTGTAGGGTTGGCACTAGAAGCTTTCTTGGGGCCCATGGTGACTTATTTTGCAGGTGCAATCACTACAAAGGCTGTGATAATATGAAATGTTCCATTTGTATGTTTGGAAGCGACCGCGGTGGCTGGCTGGCTTGTAAACACTGGCACCCACGGGACAAGTGAGGCGTGCTCAGGCCAAAGTGGATGCGTCTCGTACGGAACGAATAGCACTGGTCGGGTTTTTAAGCGCTAGTCGAGGCAAAATTTTTGCGTTAAAATGTATCGCTAGTCAGATTTATCGTTAATCGATGCCATCGGTGGTTGAGGGTCCACTGTATATAGTAAAGAGTGGTTGGGTTCAATTTAGAAAAAATTAGATTTAGAAAGTATATAGTAAAGCAGTAGTTGGGTTCAAGTTAGAAAAATTTAGATTTAGAAAGTATATAGAAAATCAGTGGGTTGGTAACAAAGTTGTGGATGAGCGGAACAAACGCCCGAGTAGTGTCATTGAAGCTAAAACCTTGTGCACCTTTAAAAATAGCTTATATAAATACATGAGTGGATGTGGGTGGGTGTGAGTTGGACCTGGCTAGCTTGGGCTAGTAGGTGACTTGGACATGTCTAGCAAGCATGGACCAGTAGGCCTGCTGCAGTGCTCCTTCCTTCTTAAGCAGGTGTGATGTGGACTTGACTAGCATGGACCAGTAAGCCTGCTGCAGTGCTCCTTCCTTCTTAAGCAGGTGTGATGTGGACTTGACTAGCATGGACCAGTAAGCCTGCTGCAGTGCTCCTTCCTTCTTAAGCAGGTGTGAGCTGGACCTGCCTAGCATGAGCTAGTAGGCTTTCTGCAGTACTCCTGGAGTTGGTGTGACTTGGACCTGCATAGCATGGGCCAGTAGGACTGCTGCAGTGCTCCTTCCTTCTTAAGCAGGTGTGATGTGGACTTGACTAGCATGGACCAGTAGGCCTGCTGCAGTACTGCTTCTTGGGCGAGTGTGACTTCTGATTCTTTCCTATTAGAGGCTCAGGTTAGCCTAGACAGTAGAGAGTCGAACTGTCAGTTTACGGACCAGTTTCGAGCCCCTCGTCCACCCTTCTGTTTATTCATTAACTGTTATTTGAGTACACCAGCAGCTTCATTGGACATAAGAAAAACTTGTTTCATAAGCCAAGAAAATTTGTTTCAGGTCCTGCAAGGCACTGACGACGTCATTGATGTGGACGAGGAATAGCAGAGGACCTAGGCTGCTGCCCTGTGGCATCCCCATGTTGACTGGTTGAGTCAATAAAGCACCATCAGTATCAGTGATCACATGCTGTCATCAGTCATTAAGGTAACGCTACGTAAAGAGAATTAAATGAAACGTCCATTTATAACAGTCATATGTAGAAGTTGCGGTAGTTAGATTTACATATGTGGTTACAGTTTTGATACAATTATAATAGAAGATTGAGACACATGTGCAACAGTTGGGTTTCTTGATTGTGGAAAGGTTTCTCCTACAGGGTAGGCCTCTTCAGTCAAATACAGACTATAGGTTGAAGTTAGCAGAAGGGATGAGGTAAAGGTGATGTAATCAGTCCATCAACCTTGTAGGAATAGTTTGAGGTGGTCAATCCCTCAGCCTGGAGAAGAATTCAGCAAATTGTCACTTGGATTTTAATGGGCAGTGGCTATTAGGTTAAGTAAGGTTTGTCAGGAAACAGGACAAGTGTTTCCTGACGTGGGTCTTAGTCATATGATGATCCACAGCTGGAGCTTTTGATCATTTGACCAAGGCCTTTCCCTGGCTTACGACTCCACCACTTTAAAAGTTATGGTTATGATTATAGCCATTAGGGTCTTAGACCCTCATCGAAATACCCAATACAATATCATTTTACTACATTTTTCTTAATTTTTTTAACGTTTAACGTATTATTTAAAAATCCTATGAAATATTTAATAATAATTAATATCTTTATGGATTTTTCATATGATTGTTTAAAAATATAAATACTCACGATGAGACATCAATGAATAAAAACTCATTTACTGATACCTCATCATGAGTAAAATACAAATTTTTATTTCCTTATGCGGCAATAAAACATTTGTGGGCACAAAACAAAGCCTAATATTTTGTGAAGGGATTCAGGGAAACTGGTTAGCCAGATTTGAGTCCTGGAGGTGGGAAATACGGTGCTTGCAATCTGAAGGAGAGTTGGGGATATTTGCTGTTTGGAGTGACATCTAAACTGTGGTCTCTGCACGTCTCTGGCAAGACAATGATAGTGTGAATGATGGTGAAAGTGTTTCTTTTTCGGGTCACCCTGCCTTGGCGGGAGATGGCCGGTGTTAAAAGAATAAAAATAAAAAATTATTTTTATTATTGGATAGTTTATTACTAGTGTTCGTTTTTTATTGAAGTTAATGTTGAAGTCTCCAGAGTGTATTAACCCTTAAACTATCCAAATGTAGATCTACGTTCACGTGCGTAGCACTCCAAATATAGATCTACTTTTTTTTTTCATTTGAAAGCGTATAAAAGAAACGTACATCTACGTTCGGAATGCTACGCACGTGAGCATAGATCTACGTTTGGACAGTTTAAGGGTTAAGTGATGATGATTTATCTTTTTGCTAGTGATTAGGTCTTGAGCTATTCTCCAAAATTTGTTATGTTGGCATGTGGTGAGCTGTAGACTGTTCCTGTTAGAATAAGATAGACTTACCAACAATATGTTAGGTAAAACGACACACATACAACTAATGTAGAAATTTTATTGTGGCAATATTTAGTTCTCCAGCTTTGTCAAGCCTTTATAACTTGATAAAGCTCTGGGAGAGCAAAAGTTGCCACAATAAAATGCCACACTAGTTGTACGCATGTCCTTTTACCCAACAGCTCCTGTTGGGTAAAAGGACACACGTGCAACTAAAGGGCTGCAGTCCAGGGGCCTCTGCCAGCTGGAGAGCCTCCAGAGATTAAGAGAAAAGTGTTTACAGTTACTGCTGTAAGGTTATAATTATAGTATGTTATTACGTCATGTATATGATGAACTCTTGACTGTTGTAAAAATAAAATTTCTTTTGAAAATATCACCGGGGGCCTCACAGTACAGGAAGTCCTCAACTTATGAACACATTGGGGACCTCCTGAAGTGAGTATAATATTCATAATATAAGAAGTTTTCAACTTACAAACACGTTGGGGACGTTCTGTATCGTGTATAATGATATAACAAGGATATTATACATGATAATGATATAATAATGATGTACACATACAGAAGATTTGCAACGTATCTGTAAGTTCAGGACTTACTGGACCTGTAGCCGAGGGGACTACAAAATCGTAAGCTGGCTCTTGGTATGAGGGGTATTCAAGTTCTTGGTTGAGAACTGTGCAACTGTGTACTTTTCTCTGAGGTCATCTCTGGTGCACGTTGAATGAGTACATTTTCCCTCACTCATGTAGGACATTGATGTTTTCCCACTAATTTCACGAGGTCTGCAACTTTGTCATACTTCATAATCATTCACCGACATATTCATCAGTTGCATAAATGCAGTCAAGTAAGATGAATGACTGTTGAAAGCACAGTAAAGGTATTTACCCTGCAATTAAAGGTTGGAAAGGTAAGCACAAATGCAGAATAATGCGATTCTTTACTGACATCATTTCACCCACACTGGGCTTTATCAGGTCACAAACGTATATGTTGCAAGATAAAGCCCACTGTGTGGACAAAATGTATTTGTATCTTATTCCATTTATCTCCATTGTAATTAACCCTTTGAGGGTCGGTCACGTACAAGTACGTCATTGCAGCCAGGGTCAGTCACGTACTTGTACGCCTAAATTCTAGCGCCTTCAAATCTGGTAAAAGAGAGCTGGCAAGCCTACATATGAAAGAATGGGTCTGTGTGGTCAGTGTGCGCAGTATAAAAAAAATCCTGAAGTACGCTGTGCATAATGAGAAATAAAAGCTTCGACTGCGTTTTTGGTTTAAAACAGCGAATTTCTAGTGTATTTTCGTATGGTATCTATGGTTGTATTCTTATTTCCTTGATCTCATTTGAAAGAATGGAAGATATATTACACAATTAGAGATGATTTTGATTGGTTTCATGATGACAAGTACCTTGAAAATGAGCTCAATGTAGCAAAAATGATCGATTTTTGCCTATGTTCAAGAGTAAACAAATCAAGCCACGCATCCAATACACATCAACTGGTGAGTCTAATATTCTTTCACAAGTGCGCTGATAAAATTTATACCGTTTTTACAATGATACAGTAGTATGCATAACAGAAAACTTACTATTTTCTATGAGAATAAAATTTCAAAATGGAAAGCAAAAGTAATGTAAAAGGGGCCTAGAGATGTGACTAATGAACAGATAAAATGTTATTTTAGTGCCATGAATGTCTGTCTTGTTTATTCTGGACTCTGTTTCGAAATTGGCATCTTTTGAAATTCGTGTGAAATTGCTCAAATTGCCAATTTCTGACCACTTTATTGGGTAGTTGAAATCGGTAAATGGGCAGATTCTTGTACTCAAGCGATAGAACAAGTGGAGTTCTAGGGAAATAGCTATGATTTTAGTCAACTGCAACATTGGAATTGGCTGAAAATAGGTCTCAAAGTGGGCGAAATCACCCACTTTGAGACCACTAACTTCGTGAGAGCATAATTCCGTAAGTTTTCCATCAAATTTCATTCTCTTGGTGTCATTATGATCAGCAAAAGATTCTCTATCATTTCATAAGAAAAAAATAATTTTTTTTTTTTTTATAATTTTTCGACCCTGAGAACGAGTTTCGGAGAAGGCCTCTCGACCCTCAAAGGGTTAAATGGATATTGCAGCCTTCTCCCCACTTCACTGCCTGCCCTGTTTATGTGGCTGTTATGTTCCCAACCCAGCACGGTAAGCGGATGGAAAAGAGCGTTTTTTCATTATCAAATGCGTCTAAAACACCCAATAACATGTTTCCACTCTCATATATTAAGTGGTCAGTATAGCTAGGCATAAAAAAGACAGATAAAAAAATGAAATAAATACACAATACATACAACACTTCGAAATATAGTGTTGGTCACCCTTCCCATACACAGCTGTTGTACGAAAACAGCGGAAAAGCAGTATATGCACCAAGCATAATGAGCAACAGCTCAGTTCAAAGACAACGAAAACACAGAACTCTGAAAAGAGGGTGCTGAATATATGGAGCCCTCCTGTACCATGGTAAATGCTTCTGCTGTCCGTCATGTAGAATTATGTCAAGTAAAAGGACATGGGAAAACCTGGGTAGCCACAGCCACTCAAGAGGGAGAGGTTTTTTAGTGCCAGGAAGGAAAAAAAACTGGCAGGAAATGGCAGAAATCGTACACCAAATCCAGTCATTCCTGGAGTGGAACCACAGTCGATGGCCTCCACTCCAAACCAACAGATACAGATACTAATGCCGGAAAAAAAATCCCCCCCCAGTACCAACAATACCACCAGTCCGATAACATTCTTCTTTGCAAATATACAGGGTCTAAAGCCAGCAACAAACAACAAAATACCTTTCATCCGTGGACTGCTTGCAGAGGCAAAGGCAATGTTCGCGGCTTTCACTGAGACCCACATAAAGGATCACTTGGACAATGAAATATGGATCCCAGGTTACAACCTATACAGATGTGACAGAGTGAACAGGCAAAAGGGGGGGGTTGGCCTGTACATTGCAGAGTCACTTGTTTGCACAGAACTGCTAAATGCCTCAAATGATGTAGTGGAAGTTTTAGCAGTAAAGGTCGAGAACCAAAACCTAGTCATTGTGATAGTCTACAAGCCTCCGGATGCAACATCCCAGCAATTCCAGGAACAGCTGTTAAAAATTGACCACTGTCTGGAAAACCTTCCAGCTCCTGCACCCAACATCTTGCTTCTGGGGGATTTCAACTTAAGGCACCTAAAATGGAGGAATATAGCAAATAATATTGTTGCAGTAATAACCCCAGGAGGCAGCTCTGATGAAAACTCACACTCACGCGAGCTTTTAAATCTCTGCACAAAATTCAATTTAAACCAGCAAATAATAGAGCCTACTAGACTGGAGAATACACTAGACCTCATCTTCACTAACAATGATGATCTGATAAGAAATATCACCATATCAAAAACAATATACTCAGATCACAACATAATTGAGGTTCAGTCATGTATGCGCGGAGCCCCAGACCGACATAATGAGATTAGTCACGAGGGAGCATTCACCAAATTCAACTTCAATAACAAAAACATAAAGTGGGACCAAGTAAACCAAGTCCTAACCGATATAAGCTGGGAAGATATACTAAGCAACACAGACCCCAACTTATGCCTAGAACAGATTAACTCGGTAGCACTCGATGTATGCACAAGGCTTATTCCTCTAAGAAAAAGGAGGAGTAGATGTAAAACAGAAAGAGACAGGCGCTCCCTTTACAGGCGACGGAAAAGAATAACAGAGCGGCTAAAAGAGGTCAATATATCTGAAATGCGTAGGGAGACACTGGTCAGAGAAATAGCAAGCATCGAACTTAAGCTAAAAGAATCCTTTAGGAGTCAGGAATCGCGGGAAGAACTAAAAGCCATAAATGAAATCGAAAGAAACCCAAAGTATTTCTTCTCCTATGCCAAATCAAAATCGAGAACAACGTCCAGTATTGGGCCCCTACTTAAACAAGATGGGTCCTACACAGATGACAACAAGGAAATGAGTGAGCTACTCAAGTCCCAATATGACTCAGTTTTTAGCAAGCCGCTAACCAGACTGAGAGTCGAAGATCAAAATTAATTTTTTATGAGAGAGCCACAAAATTTGATTAACACAAGCCTATCCGATGTTATCCTGACGCCAAATGACTTCGAACAGGCGATAAATGACATGCCCATGCACTCTGCCCCAGGGCCAGACTCATGGAACTCTGTGTTCATCAAGAACTGCAAGAAGCCCCTATCACGAGCCTTTTCCATCCTATGGAGAGGGAGCATGGACACGGGGGTCGTCCCACAGTTACTAAAAACAACAGACATAGCCCCACTCCACAAAGGGGGCAGTAAAGCAACAGCAAAGAACTACAGACCAATAGCACTAACATCCCATATCATAAAAATCTTTGAAAGGGTCCTAAGAAGCAAGATCACCACGCATCTAGAAACCCATCAGTTACACAACCCAGGGCAACATGGGTTTAGAACAGGTCGCTCCTGTCTGTCTCAACTATTGGACCACTACGACAAGGTCCTAAATGCACTAGAAGACAAAAAGAATGCAGATGTAATATATACAGACTTTGCAAAAGCCTTCGACAAGTGTGACCATGGCGTAATAGCGCACAAAATGCGTGCTAAAGGAATAACAGGAAAAGTCGGTCGATGGATCTATAATTTCCTCACTAACAGAACACAGAGAGTAGTCGTCAACAGAGTAAAGTCCGAGGCAGCTACGGTGAAAAGCTCTGTTCCACAAGGCACAGTACTCGCTCCCATCTTGTTCCTCATCCTTATATCCGACATAGACAAGGATGTCAGCCACAGCACCGTGTCTTCCTTTGCAGATGACACCCGAATCTGCATGACAGTGTCTTCCATTGCAGACACTGCAAAGCTCCAGGCAGACATCAACCAAATCTTTCAGTGGGCTGCAGAAAACAATATGAAGTTCAACAATGAGAAATTTCAATTACTCAGATATGGTAAACATGAGGAAATTAAATCTTCATCAGAGTACAAAACAAATTCTGGCCACAAAATAGAGCGAAACACCAACGTCAAAGACCTGGGAGTGATCATGTCGGAGGATCTCACCTTCAAGGACCATAACATTGTATCAATCGCATCTGCTAGAAAAATGACAGGATGGATAATGAGAACCTTCAAAACTAGGGAGGCCAAGCCCATGATGACACTCTTCAGGTCACTTGTTCTATCTAGGCTGGAATATTGCTGCACACTAACAGCACCTTTCAAGGCAGGTGAAATTGCCGACCTAGAAAATGTACAGAGAACTTTCACGGCGCGCATAACGGAGATAAAACACCTCAATTATTGGGAGCGCTTGAGGTTCCTAAACCTGTATTCCCTGGAACGCAGGAGGGAGAGATACATGATTATATACACCTGGAAAATCCTAGAGGGACTAGTACCGAACTTGCACACGAAAATCACCCACTACGAAAGCAAAAGACTTGGCAGACGATGCACCATCCCCCCAATGAAAAGCAGGGGTGTCACTAGCACGTTAAGAGACCATACAATAAGTGTCAGGGGCCCGAGACTGTTCAACTGCCTCCCAGCACACATAAGGGGGATTACCAACAGACCCCTGGCAGTCTTCAAGCTGGCACTGGACAAGCACCTAAAGTCAGTTCCGGATCAGCCGGGCTGTGGCTCGTATGTTGGTTTGCGTGCAGCCAGCAGCAACAGCCTGGTTGATCAGGCTCTGATCCACCAGGAGGCCTGGTCTCAGACCGGGCCGCGGGGGCATTGACCCCCGGAACTCTCTCCAGGTAAACTCCAGGTAAACAAGTGCAACTAGTGTGACATTTTATTGTGGCAACGTTTCGCTCTCCAGGAGCTTTGTCAAGCCATTACAAACAATACATGGACACACACGGTATATATAGGCTCAGAGTGAGGTGCAGTACTAGTGGTAGTAGTAGTAGTAGTGACAAAAGTTGTAGTAGTAGTAGTAATACAATATGGTAGAACAATTAATTCGTACATGACTAAAAGGATATAAAAGCTATTACTAGGGTAACATAAAAATAGGTTGGACAAATATAGACTGGATAGAGGCAGCCTATTACTACTACTACCACTAGTATTGCACCTCACTCTGAGCCTATATATACCCTCTGTGTCCATGTATTGTTTGTAACAGCTTGACAAAGCTCCTGGAGAGCGAAACGTTGCCACAATAAAATGTCACATTAGTTGCACTTGTGTCCTTTTACTTTACGTATTGTCGGTAATTCTACCAACATTATTAGAATTATGTCATTGAGGCCAGGGTCCCTCACATAGTTCTGTGTAATGAGCTCACCTCAGATAAGCTGTGAGTGGTAAATTTTGGCCTAGATATGAGAGAATGGGTCTGTGCAGTGATTGTGCACTGTATAAAAAAAATCCTGCCCTATATGGTGCAGGTTTTTTTTTTTACGACAAATCTGAGGCGTTTTCTAGGATGGTTTTTATGGTTTTATTAGTTGTTTCTTGGTATCTTTTCAGAGAATGCCCCTCAATGGAGGTTCCTTGATGCTGATGAGGGGCTCTTGATCTAGGGAATTGGATCTCTGCTCCAGTTACCTAAATTGAGCCTGAATGCCTCCCATCCCTCCCACTTGCGCTGTATAATCCTTTGGGTTTAGCGCTCCCCTATGATTATAATAATAATAATAATTCAGAGAACGGAAAACATACTACTGAAATAGAGATGATTTCAGTTGGTTTCAGAAATGGAAGTAGCTTGAAATTGAGCTCAAAGTAGCGGAATTATTTGATTTCTGCCAATATTCCAGAGGACTGATAAGGTGCCCCTACAACCCCAGTCTGTTTTATGGGTATTTAAAAAATCTGATTCAATTTTTGATATACCATAAACCATGACCAATCTTGCTTATGATTATATATTAAATATATTATATGAAGATTTTATAAATACAGTGGACCCCCGGTTAACGAACTTTTTTCATTCCAGTAGTATGTTCAGGTGCCAGTACTGACCGAATTTTTTCCCATAAGGAATATTGTGAAGTAGATTAGTCCATTTCAGACCCCCAAACATACACGTACAAACGCACTTACATAAATACACTTACATAATTGGTCGCATTTGGAGGTGATCGTTAAGCGGGGGTCCACTGTACTGTATATAAGTTGATACAGTTTGTTAACCTGGTATAGTTTCTCCCTTGTATACAACTTTGCACTGAATTTTTGTTCAATATAATGCAGATACTATTAACAGAGTGCGAAAAAGCATTTTTTCTGTGGCTTTAATTACAGCAGGACCCCAGTATCTGCGGGGATTTATTCCAAGACCTACCCCAGATAACCGAAACCATGTATAGTGGCAAATCCTATATTTAAGTCAATTTTTGTTTACATACCTATGGTAAAGGTTAATTGATAATTTTTTTTTTATTATTATCACACTGGCCGATTCCCACCAAGGCAGGGTGGCCCAAAAAAGAAAAACTTTCACCATCATTCACTCCATCACTGTCTTGCCAGAAGGGTGCTTTACACTACAGTTTTTAAACTGCAACATTAACACCCCTCCTTGATAAATTATGCACAGTAAATGGAGAATTAGCACTTTTTCACTGATGGGCAACACTTTGTGACTTCTCTTAAGTTTTGAAGAACTTCCACCATCACTACTTTTGCACTTTGGTGTCATTATTAACCCTTAAACTGTCCAAACGTAGATCTACGTTCATGTGCGTAGCACTCCAACCTTGATTTTCCCCATTTGAAAGCGTGTAAAAAATGTAGAACTACATTCGGAGCCTGCCGCACGTCAATGTATATCTACGTGTGGACAGTTTAAGGGTTAAGTAAAATTAAAGGTTATTTTTGGGCCAGGGTAAGCTGCGGATAACGGAAACCACGGATAACTGAAACCATGGAAACCGGATTTGCGGATACAGTGGTCCTACTGTATACAGGAATCAGCACTATTCAGATTAATTCTCATCTTACAAGTGTCATATAAAAATATAGTAGGCCTAATTAAAAATTCCTTTAAATCTATTTAAAAGGCCAAACTAATAGCTAAATAATATTTATCATATATCTAATGTGTCATTTAATTTTTTTTTTTCAGGTCATTCTTGCGCCAGTGTCAGTACTCAGTGTCGTAAAGTTTAAGTGGCATAAGTACCGGAATTACATATAACGACAACACTAACTGCATTGTTACTGTGTTGCCTTTGCAGTGCTGGTACTCATTGTTACTGTGTTGCCTTTGCAGTGCTGGTACTCATTGTTACTGTGTTGCCTTTGCAGTGCTGGTACTCATTGTTACAAAGACAGTGTAAGAAGCGTATACAGTGGACCCCCGGTTAACAAACTTTTTTCATTCCAGTAGTATGTTCAGGTGCCAGTACTGACCGAATTTATTCCCATAAGGAATATTGTGAAGTAGATTAGTCCATTTCAGACCCCCAAACATACACGTACAAACGCACTTACATAAATACACTTACATAATTGGTCGCATTTGGAGGTGATCATTAAGCGGAGGTCTACTGTATTTTTTTTACTTTACCAAACGAGCCATATCTCACCAAGGCAGAGTGACCTAAAAAGAAAAAAGTTTTTCTTCTTAAATTTAGTAATAAGAAGCATATATACTCAAATTATATATACTATATTATATGCATATACTGACAGAACTGGTGTTGTGAAGCTTATACAAGCGACGGAAATACTGCTTTCGTTCACACACATAATAGACTTAAAAATAATTCATTCTCTTCATTCAGATTGTGTAAGAGCGTTCTCTCATTGCCATTAGACTTTTTCACCAAAAAAATCCATCGTTTAGAATTGTAGGCTATGAGGTGTATTCAAGGTAATTTGTACAGAGAACGTATACATAATTTCTAATACTGACTGTACGCAGTAGGTATGACTTTTGTGAATGTTAAATGTATAATGCGTGAGGTGTTTTAATATGATAGTTGTGTGGTAGTAAGAGCACTAACTGAACTAAATTGAGTAAATTATTTCACATCTGTCTTATTCACCCACCTCATTTGTACGTTTATCTCTTCTGTCTCACTGCCAAACACATATATCAACATCGTTCTTCTAGATTTATGTTTGATCGACCTTATTTTGTCTCGGTAATATTCCTATCTTTTAAAAACACTGACGAATGTTGTCTTTTTGATCGCATTCAAGTTTGTATAGGCCTACACAGGATGCTTTGCCATTTTTTGGTAGGCTGTCATTTACATATTACACTTCATCTTGATGGAAGCGCTATTTAGGTCTATTTTTTGATACCATACCACTAATTAATCTGTAAAACATACATTTCTGTAAAAATATATTTTTGTTGTGAGAATTTGGTTCATTCTTGTATTTACTGTGTATTATTATACAGAATTTATGCTAAATGGCTTGTGTGTATGGTTATTACAAATTACACTTTGTTATGCATTGTTGTTTGGTAGTTTATATCATGTAAGGTTATTGTAGCAGTAACTTCAAGGTATAGAAAGTACCAGAATTGTCAACAGACAGCAGACACTGACTACTTCAGTGTATAGGAAGTACCAAGACTACAACAGACACTGACTATTTCAGTGTATAGGAAGTACCAAGACTACAACAGACACTGACTACTTCAGTGTATAGGAAGTACCAAGACTACAACAGACATTGACTATTTCAGTGTATAGGAAGTACCAAGACTACAACAGACACTGACTATTTCAGTGTATAGGAAGTACCAAGACTACAACAGACACTGACTATTTCAGTGTATAGGAAGTACCAAGACTACAACAGACACTGACTATTTCAGTGTATAGGAAGTACCAAGACTACAACAGACACTGACTACTTCAGTGTATAGGAAGTACCAAGACTACAACAGACACTGACTACTTCAGTGTATAGGAAGTACCAAGACTACAACAGACACTGACTACTTCAGTGTATAGGAAGTACCAAGACTACAACAGACACTGACTATTTCAGTGTATAGGAAGTACCAAGACTACAACAGACACTGACTATTTCAGTGTATAGGAAGTACCAAGATTACAACAGACACTGACTACTTCAGTGTATAGGAAGTACCAAGACTACAACAGACACTGACTATTTCAGTGTATAGGAAGTACCAAGACTACAACAGACACTGACTATTTCAGTGTATAGGAAGTACCAAAATTACAACAGACACTGACTATTTCAGTGTATAGGAAGTACCAAGACTACAACAGACACTGACTACTTCAGTGTATAGGAAGTACCAAGACTACAACAGACACTGACTACTTCAGTGTATAGGAAGTACCAAGACTACAACAGACACTGACTACTTCAGTGTATAGGAAGTACCAAGACTACAACAGACACTGACTACTTCAGTGTATAGGAAGTACCAAGACTACAAACATTTCAACAATAATTTTAGATTACAGGAAGCGCAAAACGTCAGTAAATAAGAAACGACTCACTATTTTGTAGCCTAAACATTATTATAAATATATTTTTGTACCATACATGAGAGTACATATGTTAATTAATATGTATATTAGAGAATTCTTTAAGAATAAGGCTTTGGTATTGAACAGTTCTTGATCCAAGGAAATTGATCAACTCTTCCATTAATACATCTATTGTATTACCCAGGGTTTATTGCTGTATAACAATAATATAATACAGTATTATATAGTTTTTGTTCTAAATATTTTCAAAATTCTTATTTGGTTAAGCACTTTAGAATCCAAAGGAAAGAATATTTAGTATTCAGTATGACTGAAATTCTTGAACAAGAACATGCTGAAGCAACGCAACTTGAACCAGAGGACAAACTATATCAGTATTCACATTTTCTGAAAGAATTTACACAGAAACTTCAGGACATATCACCTGAATTTCAGGACATGCCACTGCCTGAATTTCAGGACGTGCCGCCTGAATTTCAAGATGTGCCGCCTGAGTTTCAGGATGTATCGCCTGAATTTCAGGACGTATCGCCTGAATTTCAGGACGTATCGCCTGAATTTCAGGACGTATCGCCTGAATTTCAGCATGTATCGCCTAAAGGCAAAAAAACACTTCAGTGTTTGGTCTGCCTGAAAGTTTTTTTAAAAAAATCGCAGTTAATATTGCACTCAAGAATTCACACTGGAGAGAAACCATACCAGTGTCCAGAGTGTGAGAGGAGCTTCTCGGAGAAATCGAGCTTAACAACCCACAGGAGAATCCACACTGGAGAGAAGCCTTATCGGTGTTTAGAGTGCCTGAAGGAGTTTCTGCATAAATTCAGCCTAGTGCGACACATGAAAATCCACACTGGGGAGAAACCTTACCAGTGTTCAGTGTGTTTTAAAGACTTTTCACAAAAATCATGCTTGGGGAAACACATGAGGATCCATACAGGGGAGAAACTGCATCGGTGCTCGGAGTGCCCCAAAGATTTTCACCAAAAATCGGATTTAGTAAACCACATGAGAATTCATTCTGATGAAAAACCATTTCAGTGTTCCGAATGTCTGAAAGAATTTTCCTATAAAGCAAGTTTAGCACAACACATGATAATCCACACCGGAAAGAAGCCATACCAGTGTTCAGTGTGTTTCCACAACTTTCATTTTAAATCCAAATTAGTGAAACATTTGAGAACTCACACTGGTGAGAAACCATACCAATGTTTAGAATGCCTAAAAGAGTTTTCCCAAAAAGGCAGTTTGACAAGGCACGTGAAAATTCACACCGGACTGAAGCCATATCAATGCTCGGAATGTCCGAAGGAGTTTTCCCAAAAATACGATTTAACAAAACACATGAGGATTCACACGGGAGAGAACTATTACCATTGTACAGTGTGTCTAAAAGACTTTGACCGAAAATCACGTTTCATATCACACAAGAAAAGTCATAAAGGTAACAAACCATATAACTGTTCAGATTGTGTGAATGAGTTTACAGATAAATGTAATTTACTTAAAAACATGAGAATACATAAAAGTTAAATGTTATTCATTTGTCAAATCATTTAGAGGAGGTTTGAATATACAGGTGCTCCTCAATGTAAGATATTTCAACTCTACCATGGTGCAAAAGCAATTATTTTGGAGGTTAACCTTTTGACTGTTTCGGTCGTATATATACGTCTTCCGTGCCACTGTTTCGGATGTATTTAAATGCGTAAATTTTAGCGGCTTCAAATTGAGCAGGAGAAGGCTGGTAGACCCACATGTGAGAGAATGGGTTTGTGTGGTCAGTGTGCACCACATAAAAAAATCCTGCAGCACGCAGTGCATAATGAGAAAAAACTGACTGGTTTTTTTTATTAAAACACCTACTTTGAGGTGTATTTTCGTATAGTATTTATCGTTGTATTCTCGTTTTCATGGTATCAGGTGATAAAATGGAAAACGTTACAGAAATAGAGATGATTTTGATTACTTTCTCGAAAATGACCTTGAAATTGAGCTCAAAGTAGTGGAAATGTTCAATTTTTACCAATGTTCAAGAGTAAGCAAATCACACAACACGTCCAATACACGTCAACTGGGAAGTCTAATATTCTTTCACTAGTGCACTGATATTATTTATACCATTTTTACAATAAGGCATTAGTCTGCATACCAGTAAATTTTGTATTTTTTTGTATGAATAAAAATCAAAATAGAGAGCAATAGTAATATAAGAGGGGCCTAGAGATGTGACTAATGAACAGAGGATATGTTATTTTAGTGCCAAGAATGTCTACATTGGTTATTCTGGACCCTATTTTGAAATTGGCATCTTTTTTATTTTGTGCAAAATTGGCCAAATACCAATTTCTGACCACTTTATTGGGTACTTCAAATCAGTAAATGGGCGGTTTCTTGTACTTAAATGATAGAAAAAATGGAGTTCTAAAGAAATAGCTATGAGTTTGGTCAACTGGAACAACGGAACTGGTCAAAAACAGGGCTCAAAGTCGGCGAAATCGCCGATGCGTATATGTTGTTGAGACCGCTAACTTCGCGGGAACGTAATTCCGTGAGTTTTCAACCAAATTTCGTACTTTTGGTGTCATTACCATCGGGAAAAGATTCTCTAGCATTTCATAATTAAATTTTTTTTTTTTTTTTTTTTCCAAAAATTTTGTGACAGAATGACAGTTTCAGAAAGGGGCCTGCGACAGTCAAAGGGTTAAGCTTGAGGTAATTACCCAGCATGAAGTCTGTAACTTGTATTCATTTATTTATTATTCAGTACTGGTATTTAGTTACAGTAATTATTTGTTATTCAGTGACAGTAGTTATTTACCTAGTTAGCATATCATATTCATGTTCGACTTAGGATATTTTCAACTCACGATGGGTTTGTCAGAACATAACCCCATCGTAAGTCAAGGAGCACCTGTAGAGTTTACCTAAATACATGAGAGTTCATAAGAATTAGACGTTATATGTATGTTAAATCACTTAAAGGAGGTTTTCTTGAAGTTGGGAATGCCTCCTGGCTTGTGGAATTGCATTACTTGTCCCCTTCCTCAAACTGAATCTACATATCCCTGCATTCACCCTCCTTCCTCTCTCCATATGGCTTCACTATTGGAGAAATTTCTCCTTCCTTGTGAAACTCAGATCCGAGGCAAAAGGAAAAAGACATAACCATCAGCTTTGTTCTAATGCAGACTTTGGTGGTAGCAGTAATGGTAATAGCAGCAGCAGCAGTACTACTACTAGTAGTAGTAGTAGTAGTGGTAGTAGTAGCAGTAGTAGTAGTAGTAGCAGTAGTAGCAGTAGTAGCAGTAGTAGCAGTAGTAGCAGTAGTAGTAGTAGTAGCAGTAGTAGCAGTAGTAGTAGTAGTAGTAGTAGTAGTAGTAGTAGTAGCAGTAGTAGTAGCAGCAGCAGCAGCAGCAGCAGCAGCAGTAGTAGTAGTGCTCTCATGAAATGGTAATTTAATTATCTTGGGGGACATGCTGAGTGGCTCTCCAGTGACACTTGAAGATGACCTCACAGGGCCACAGACAACATAGGTATATTACTGGAGGTTGCCCACAGCTCTCTGGATGACAACTGACAGTACATAACTGCTGACATTTCCAGTCACCCACCACTCTTACTGGCTGAGGGACAGTTGCTTGGCTAGTGCTTTAGAGTAGAAGATTGAACAACATCAAAAACGCTGATTAAGAAATAATGGAATTAAAATTAATCCGTTCCAGACACCCAAAAATATTAAAATAATTTTTTTTTTTTTCAAATTAAATAAAGATTTACATGTAAAGTAAAAGGACACAAGTGCAACTAATGTGACATTTTATTGTGGCAACGTTTCGCTCTCCAGGAGCTTTATCAAGCCGATACAAACAGTATATGGACACAGAGGGTATGTAAAGGCTCAGAGTGAGGTGCAATACTAGTGAGGTACCATTTCGATGTTCATTAGTGGTAGTAGTAGTAGTAGTGACAAAAGTTGTAGTAGTAGTAATAATACAATATGGTAGAGCAATTAATTCGTACATGAGTAAAAGGATATGAAAGCTATTACTTGGGTAACATAAAAATAGGTTGTACAAATATAGACTGGATAGAGAAGGCCTGTTTCAGTGTTCACTCTCTGTAATGTGCTTTGTGTAGTATAACAGGAGAGACTATGTGATGGCAGGGTTTACTGTTTTCAGGAGGATTCTCGCTAAGACTTCAGAGATGGTGAAGCTGCCGTTGTTTTGTTTAATTGTATTCGAAACTGCGATCAGTGCTGATTCGAGGCACTTTCGTCTGCAGAAATTAGTTTCTTTGATCACTAATTGGGCGTCCCTGAATTTCATGAGATGATTGGTGGAATTTCGGTGTTGTACACAGGCGTTGTTCAAGTTATCGTTCCTACATGCGTAAATGTGTTCATTGAGGCGGGTGTCGAGGTTTCTTGCTGTTTCACCTACATAAATCTTGTCACAGCCTCCACAGGGTTTAGTGTAAACCCCTACATTGACTGTTCGTGGTGCTTTGATTTTGTCCTGGTTAGATCCTTTATTGAAGTGTTAGAAGCGATGGCGACTCTGGCGTTAGCTTGTGAAAGTACTTTAGAAACGTTCAGTGCAACCTGGCTGTTGGGAAGAATTATAACTTTGTTGGGAGTGGTGTTGGTGCGTGGAGAATTAATGATCTGAAGAGCTCTTTTCTTGCAGTCTTTGATGAAAATTTGAGGGCCAATCTTCAGATTGACCAACACACTGCTGAGCATATTCTCAGCACAGTCACCACAGCCAACCTCCAACAGAAGATCAAACTCAATCGCAAACTTCAGTACCTCTGCACTAACAGTTGATGGAAGGAAATGGGATGCGAATCCCTGATAAACAACTTATCATCACACACCTTAACTGACTACGAGAAACAAGCACTGAGTCTGGGACTCAAATTTATCACCAACATATGCAAACCTAACTATCAACTCAATCTAGTTGCCAGGAACCATAGACACAGTGACAGCAACTTCCAGAAGGGCTATATACAGGGCCTTCTCACTGCAGCTTTATGTGAACCACCTTCTTCCAATCTTCCTAGACGATACATCACTGCCCTTAAGGACCTCGCCAACGACCCCAACATTATCGTCACCACCGCCGACAAAGGAGGTGGAGTCGTCATACTCAACACCAGTGACTACAACACTAAAATGATGGACCTTTTGAGTGATCAGTCTACATACGAACCCATCAGCACTCAACAGTGGGAGACACTCACCAAAGATTTTTATACAAACCAGACAAATACTCAAACACACTAGAGAAGGGAAGAAACTTCTGTACTTGTTACCAAGCAACCCTAAACCAGCACACATGTATGGTTTACCCAAGACCCATAAACACAATATTCCTCTCAGACCAATCACATCAGGTATAGGCAGTGCTCCACATAAACTAGCCGGGAGTTCTTGCCAAACATCTTTCCTGCCTTCTGGGGACCATCAGCCCCGCTCATCTTAAACACTCAGGCGACCTTCTCAACCGCATCCGCAACCTCTCCATCCGTAACAAGAAACTAAGCAGTTTGGACGTGACTTCCCACTTCACAAAAGTACCTACCACAAAAGCCATCGAGGTTCTACGACGTAAAGTTAATCAGGACCTTAATCTTCCTCTACCTCCCGGAGATTTTGTTGATTTGATTGAACTCTGTGTTAATTTCAACTGTTTTTCTTTCAATAACAAGCTCTACAAACAAACCTACGGCATGGGAATGGGGTCTCCCATCAGTGCCGTCCTAGCCAACTTATACATGGAACACCTAGAGTCCGAACACTTCGCAAACATCATCCCTTCAAGCATCACTTGGTTATGTTACGTGGACGACGTCCTCGTAATAACTCCCAAACGTTTTGATATACGGAATCTTCAGACAAGGCTCAACACAGTTGAACCGGCGATCCAGTTTACACTAGAAGAAGAGTCCAATGACAAGCTACCTTTCCTCGACATCCTCATTCACAAAGTAGACAACAACCTAAGATTTCAAGTTTATCGGAAACCTACCAATAAAAATTATCTCACACACTTCTATTCCAGTCAAGATACCAAGACCAAAAGAGGCATCATCATCGGGTTTTTCCTAAGAGCATACCGAATTTGTAGTCCTGAGTTTCTTGATGAGGAATGTACATACATTCACCAAACCTTCACTGAGTTACATTTTCCTTCCTTTTTCATCAAAGACTGCAAAAGAGCTCTTCAGATCATTAATTCTCCACGCACCAACACCACTCCCAACAAAGTTATAATTCTTCCCAACAGCCAGGTTGCACTGAACGTTTCTAAAGTACTTTCACAAGCTAACACCAGAGTCGCCATCGCTTCTAACACCTCAATAAAGGATCTAACCAGGACAAAATCAAAGCACCACGAACCAGTCAATGCAGGGGTTTACACTATACCCTGTGGAGGCTGCGACAAGATTTATGTAGGTGAAACAGCAAGAAACCTCGACACCCGCCTCAATGAACACATTTACTCATGTAGGAACGATAACTTGAACAACGCCTGTGTACAACACCGAAATTCCACCAATCATCTCATGAAATTCAGGGACGCCCAATTAGTGATCAAAGAAACTAATTCCCGCAGACGAAAGTGCCTCGAATCAGCACTGATCGCAGTTTCGAATACAATTGAACAAAACAACGGCAGCTTCACCATCTCCGAAGTCTTAGCGAGAATCCTCCTGAAAACAGTAAACCCTGCCATCACATAGTCTCTCCTGTTATACTACACAAAGCACATTACAGAGAGTGAACACTGAAACAGGCCTTCTCTATCCAGTCTATATTTGTACAACCTATTTTTATGTTACCCAAGTAATAGCTTTTATATCCTTTTACTCATGTACGAATTAATTGCTCTACCATATTGTATTACTACTACTACTACAACTTTTGTCACTACTACTACTACTACCACTAATGAACATCGAAATGGTACCTCACTAGTATTGCACCTCACTCTGAGCCTTTATATACCCTCTGTGTCCATATACTGTTTGTATCGGCTTGACAAAGCTCCTGGAGAGCGAAACGTTGCCACAATAAAATGTCACATTAGTTGCACTTGTGTCCTTTTACTTTACATATTGTCGGTAATTCTACCAACATTATTACAAAGATTTACATACTGAAAACAATGAGAAATCAAGTACATGCATATAAAAAATAGTAATAACATTACACTTACCTTTACTGAAGACTTCTGGGTGGATGGAAGACGGGAGGAGGGGATAGGAGGAAGGTGTACACTATTGTTTGGAAGGAGAGTCTCCTTCCATTAGGACTTCAGGTATCAAGTCCTTATCTGGGGTTACTTCCCTTTTTTGTTTTTTAAAGACACTGGGAACAACTTGAGAGTCACTGCAACCCTGTCGGACAAATTATCTGTCCAGAGAGCTCTGTTTCTGGTGTTTCTTTAAGATTTGTCTGAAGTGGGACACAACACTGTCATTGTACATGTTGCCAATACGGCCTGCAACAGCTTTGTTAGGGTGAAGTTCATCCATAAATGTTTGCACTTCAGTCCACTTTGCACAAATGTCCTTAATCTTTGAAGAATGCACCTTCCTCCATCTCTCTTCCTCCTCCTCTGCAGCAGTTTCCTGAGCTGTGATCTGTTGCTGTTGCAGATGAAGCTCTTGCAGCTTTTCAGTGGTTGAATGGGGTTTGCCATACATCCTGGCAAGCTCTGTAACATGCACTCCACTCTCATATTTTTCAATGATTTCCTTCTTGAATTCGATCGTGTTCCTCACTTTCTTTACCAGAGGGCTTGCACTAGCTTTCCTTGGGCCCATGGTGACTTATTTAGCAGTTGCAATCACAAAAAACAATGGATTATTATGTATGAACCCGCAGGGTGATGGTCACATGTTGGTAAACAATGGCACACTGAATGTGAATGGTGTGGGAGACTGGCTTGGTGTGCACGGTGATGGGCGGACGGGTACCAGACGGTCGCCGAATCACGAGTCTAATCACGAAACTCGAGGCCAAATTTTGCCAAAAAAACTTGCCGAAAGTCGAATTTCATGAAAGTCGATGCTGCCGAAACTCGAGGGTCCACTGTATTTGGATGTTCACTGCATCAAGTATTATACCAGAAAAATCTTTTAGCTTCGAGAGCCGCCCTTAAATGTTATCCAGTCGAGCTCAAATTTTAACCCGTGTCATTTTCCCATGAAATGGAAACAGTAGAAATTGAAAGCTCATTTTTTGGACCATCCTGCCCACCATGCTCCATATGCGACAGTGGTCATTAGTAACAATGGTAGAATTACCAATAAAATGTTAGGTGAAAGCTCCTAGAGAGCAGAACATTAGACGAAGTCAAAGGTATACGTATTTCCATGTGATAGTGTTTGTATCATGTGACATTTAGCTGGGCATGCATAAGGCCTCTGGTTATGCAGAGCATTTTGGGCAAACTCAAGCTTAACTTTAAACTCTAATGGCAATAATTTTTCTTTGCTTATATGTATATATGAACATTAAAGATATGCAAACAAAAAATTACAAATAAAACACACAGGTAGGCAACTGTTTCTTTGAAGTTGAAACATGATATCATTGCCAAAATAAAATGTCACATTAGTTGCATCTGTGGCCTACCTAAGAACAGAGGTCGTATAGTATTTCTAGCAAATATAAGAGTACGTCTTTTTTTTTTGTGGTGGGTCCCAGGACACACACAGGTTCAGAGAAATCAACATGGTCAACTATCCATGATATGCCAGCCTTATTCCAACTACTCTTCAGTGTAGTTAGTCCTCACTTAACATAGTCGATAGACTCTTGGAAACTGCAACTTTAAACGAAACACTTATCATATGGTTGTCGTATACTTTATGAACTTTTATATCATAATAATTTGTTTTCATTCGATTCTCATCAGCATTATAACGAAACGATGTTATTCGAGGACATCTACTGTCCCAGAGACCAACCCACTATCAACAGCACTAATCTGAGTTGTAGAATAAATTATATTCCCTCAAAGCATGATTAGTTCCCTGGCTATCAAACATGGGGAACCGTCCTCTCGCGTTTACAGAATTGGCCACACACAACTTACACATGGATACCACATAAAGGTCTCTAGGTCTTTGATAAGAGGTCTACCAGCAGATATTTACAGTTTATCACATATTAATAGAAACATGTAGGATATACTGCAACATATGCAGTATCAGACACACTGATACTGACTACCATTCCTTCAGTGTCAGACACACTGATACTGACTACCATTCCTTCAGTGTCAGACACACTGATGCTGACTACCATTAATTCAGTACCAGACACACTGATGCTGACTACCATTCCTTCAGTACCAGACACATTGATACTGACTACCATGCCTTCAGTACCAGACACATTGATACTGACTACCATGCCTTCAGTACCAGACACATTGATACTGACTACCATGCCTTCAGTACCAGACATTGATACTGACTACCATGCCTTCAGTACCAGACATTGATACTGACTACCATGCCTTCAGTACCAGACATTGATACTGACTACCATGCCTTCAGTACCAGACATTGATACTGACTACCATGCCTTCAGTACCAGACATTGATACTGACTACCATGCCTTCAGTACCAGACATTGATACTGACTACCATGCCTTCAGTACCAGACATTGATACTGACTACCATGCCTTCAGTACCAGACATTGATACTGACTACCATGCCTTCAGTACCAGACATTGATACTGACTACCATGCCTTCAGTACCAGACATTGATACTGACTACCATGCCTTCAGTACCAGACATTGATACTGACTACCATGCCTTCAGTACCAGACATTGATACTGACTACCATGCCTTCAGTACTAGACACATTGATACTGACTACCATGCCTTCAGTATCAGACACATTGATACTGTCATTCCCTCGATGCCAAACGCACTGATAATGTCATTCCTTCAATGCCAGACATACTGATATTGACTGTCATCCTCGCTGAGAGCTCCTCGCAATATAGAAATTAACCTATTGCACTAATTAGGATTTTATTATCCTCCCCCTCACTAACCCCCACTTTACTAACTATTGCCATTACAGCCTCTCCTCACTTAGCAACGTACTCGTTTACCGACGACTCGGACTTACGACGGGCTCTCAATACGTAATGTGTATTAGAGCTGATTTCCTCTATTCTGTTTATTTCAGTATACAGTACACTACTGTATAAACATTTAAAACATACCAGAAATGTTATAAATGGTGCAAAGGTGACATTAATCAATATCAGAGATGGCTGACACAAACTCACTACCATTATATTATGCTCCTCGCTTAGTGACGAATTCATTTACCAGCGTCTTAGGAATGGAACTCCATCATTAAGTGAGGAAAGGCTGTAGTTCAGAAACTTTTAAATAAACTTTGTACAGAACTTTGCGATGTGTAATAAAACTGTCTAATAAAATTTTTTATTTCATTTATTTAATACTTTGATATCAAATAGAGATCAAAATTGTTAGTTAAAGATAAGTTGGTTCTCAAAATAAACCTGTTAAAAATTTTCACTGTGGAGTTTTAATGAACTTTGGACTATGACCCTTGTGGGTCGATTACTTTTGATTGTAATAATAGATTTTGGCTCATCCGACCATAAGTTCACTTATTGTTAACTCCCCCCCCCCAGAGGAGGTTCCTTGATGCCAGTCAGGGGGTCTTGATCTAGGAAATTAAATCTGTGCTCCAGTTCGCTGAACTGACCCCGAATACCTTTCATCCCCCCTACAGGCACTGTATAATCCCTACAGGTTTAACACCACCCCATAATAATGTTGAATGGGGTACACTATACCCATGCAATGATGAATTTATGCCCCAAACTCTGGCACTTCAAAGCTGTGAGTGCAGGCATTGTCTGCACCACTGTGTGTGCGTGTATACAGTGGCTCCTCGGTATACAGCCTTAATTCATTCCAGAAGGCTGTTCGAGCACCGAACGAATTTGTTCCCATAGGGAATAATGTAAAGTAGATTAATCCATTTCAGACCCCCAAAAGTACACTTACAAAACCACTTACAAAAATACACTTACATAATTGTTTGAGTTGGTAGCCTGTCATATACTGAGGTATCACTGTATACACACCTCAAGGAAGGTTCCTTGATGTTGGTGAGGGGCTCTTGATTTAGGAAATTGGATCTGTGCTCCAGTTCCCCGAATTAAGCCTGAATGCCTTCCACATCCCCCCCCCCAGGCGCTGTATAATCCTCCGGGTTTAGCGCTTCCCCTTGATTATAATAATAATAATAACAATCACTGTATACACTTAAGCGACCTTGTTGCTCCCTCATCTAGTCAGAGTATCAGTCATGTTATATTTGGTGATAAATAAACAACTTTAACATTTGGGTTAAAATCCTGCAACAGCTTGTGGTATATAAACCACAAGGCAGTTTATAAACCACAAGGTAGTATATAAATCACAAGACAGTATATAAACCACAAGGCAGTATATAAACCACAAGGCAGTATATAAACCACAAGGCAGTATATAAACCACAAGGCAGTATATAAACCACAAGACAGTATATAAACCACAAGGCAGTATATAAACCACAAGACAGTATATAAACCACAAGGCAGTATATAAACCACAAGCTCCTGTATGTACTCTCCAATAGGTCAATTTTAAAGGTTATACAAGATACATTGGTTTTTTACAGAATACATCTCGATTGTATCATACAACTGACAATGTTGGTAGATCTAAGTTCCCTCAGAGTGTACTCGCTTATAGTGCACTCTTATTAACCCTATAATTCTACTCTAGTTAAACCTCTGCTTGTTTTACACTCGTTTAAGCAAAATTATTGCATTTTATCATTCTCATTATACTCTTATCAGACCTTTCATTATTATACAATACTCATCATTCTTATTACACTTGTAACCTTTGTTATACTCATCATTCTTATTACACTTGTAACCTTTGTTATGCTCATCATTCTTATTACACTTGTAACCTTTGTTATACTCATCATTCTTATTACACTTGTAACCTTTGTTATGTTCATCATTCTAATTACACTTGTTACCTTTGTTATGCTCATCATTCTTATTACACTTGTAACCTTTGTTATGTTCATCATTCTAATTACACTTGTAACCTTTGTTATGCTCATCATTCTTATTACACTTGTAACCTTTGTTATGTTCATCATTCTAATTACACTTGTTACCTTTGTTATGCTCATCATTCTTATTACACTTGTAACCTTTGTTATACTCATCATTCTTATTACACTTGTAACCTTTGTTATGCTCATCATTCTTATTACACTTGTAACCTTTGTTATACTCATCATTCTTATTACACTTGTAACCTTTGTTATGTTCATCATTCTAATTACACTTGTTACCTTTGTTATGCTCATCATTCTTATTACACTTGTAACCTTTGTTATGTTCATCATTCTAATTACACTTGTAACCTTTGTTATGCTCATCATTCTTATTACACTTGTAACCTTTGTTATGTTCATCATTCTAATTACACTTGTTACCTTTGTTATGCTCATCATTCTTATTACACTTGTAACCTTTGTTATGTTCATCATTCTAATTACACTTGTAATCTTTGTTATGCTCATCATTCTTATTACACTTGTAACCTTTGTTATGTTCATCATTCTAATTACACTTGTTACCTTTGTTATGCTCATCATTCTTATTACACTTGTAACCTTTGTTATACTCATCATTCTTATTACACTTGTAACCTTTGTTATACTCATCATTCTTATTACACTTGTAACCTTTGTTATACTCATCATTCTGGAGTTTACCTGGAGAGAGTTTCGGGGGTCAACGCCCCCGCGGCCCGGTCTGTGACCAGGCCTCCTGGTGGATCAGCGCCTGATCAACCAGGCTGTTGCTGCTGGCTGCACGCAAACCAACGTACGAGCCACAGCCCGGCTGATCAGGAACCTTTGTTATGTTCATCATTCTTATTACACTTGTAACCTTTGTTATACTCATCATTCTTATTACACTTGTAACCTTTGTTATACTCATCATTCTTATTACACTTGTAACCTTTGTTATACTTATCATTCTAATTACACTTGTAACCTTTGTTATGCTCATCATTCTTATTACACTTGTAACCTTTGTTATACTTATCATTCTAATTACACTTGTAACCTTTGTTATACTTATCATTCTAATTACACTTGTAACCTTTGTTATACTCATCATTCTTATTACACTTGTAACCTTTGTTATACTTATCATTCTAATTACACTTGTAACCTTTGTTATGCTCATCATTCTTATTACACTTGTAACCTTTGTTATGCTAATCATTCTTATTACACTTTTAACCTTTGTTATGCTCATCATTCTTATTACACTTGTAACCTTTGTTATGCTCATCATTCTTATTACAATTGTAACCTTAGTTATACTTATCATTCTAATTACACTTGTAACCTTTGTTATACTCATCATTCTTATTACACTTGTAACCTTTGTTATACTTATCATTCTAATTACACTTGTAACCTTTGTTATACTCATCATTCTAATTACACTTGTAACCTTTGTTATACTTATCATTCTAATTACACTTGTAACCTTTGTTATACTTATCATTCTAATTACACTTGTAACCTTTGTTATACTTATCATTCTAATTACACTTGTAACCTTTGTTATACTCATCATTCTTATTACACTTCTAACCTTTGTTATACTTATCATTCTAATTACACTTGTAACCTTTGTTATACTCATCATTCTTATTACACTTCTAACCTTTGTTATACTTATCATTCTAATTACACTTGTAACCTTTGTTATACTCATCATTCTTATTACACTTCTAACCTTTGTTATACTTATCATTCTAATTACACTTGTAACCTTTGTTATACTCATCATTCTTATTACACTTCTAACCTTTGTTATGCTCATCATTCTTATTACACTTGTAACCTTTGTTATACTCATCATTCTTATTACACTTGTAACCTTTGTTATACTCATCATTCTTCTCGTTACACTCTTACCAAACCTCTGTTACACTCATCAACCTCCTCATCACTTCACATTATCAGGGAAGTAAACTTTACGCATGAGTGTGGATACAGTCTGGGGGACTTGCTTATTTTCATGTAGAAAATAATTCTGGGGGACGTAGGACTGGAAGTGGACGGCTACTTCTCTTGTAACTCGTAGCAGCATGGTAGCTAAGTCATCCTTGTGGGAGTCTTCCTGCAAGACTTTGGCTAGAAAGTGCAGGAAAACACTCCCGTTCATCCCATTGTTTCCGGATTTAAAGGCAAACATGTCTGTAAAGACACACAGTACAGAAATGCAACAATATGCTTAATAATAACCCATATGGAGACGGTAGAGTAATTGGTCTGTTTATTTCGATCTCCTTCTGGATTCCTCGGGCTTAAGAGGATCCCAGAAGAGGGTTGAAGTCAACCAATTAATCTTCAGTGTTTCTGTCTACATGTGCGTTATTATTGATTACTGGCAAGTGTTTAATACACTAGTTATCCATACAACAATATAATAATTACACTACACTTGCAATATCTTCCCTACGTAACCACTTACAATAGCTGTCTGACACTTTGGTACCTATTTACATGTCCGTTTATTTCCAAATATACCATCAGTTTCTATTGAAATGCAGTGTATACTAACTTGGATATGAGGCCCACATCATGAGCATATCTGCGTAGACTGGTATGGTATATTCTTGGTCTATGTTCTTTGGAGTAAGAGAGTCTGTTTCAACAGACAGACCTTTCTTCTTGGGTTTCAGTGTTATACCCTTGTCTGTGTTCTCTCCTCGGCAAGCCTTTAATACCAATATAAGGAATATATAAACCACAAGAATTTTTATTTTACATTGACAGAATTCATGTATTATAAATATATACGGATATTAGATAAATACGCGAGTGGGTGTGAGTTGGACTTGACTAGCTTAGGCCAGCAGGTGATTTGGACTTGCCTAACATGGGCCAGTAGGCCTGGAACAATGCTCCTCCTTATGTTAAGAACATAAGAGTGGAGTAACTTCACCTTTGATGGATAGTGTTACTGCCAACAATCAGGGCAGCCTCTATACACGTTCACCGTCTCAAGTCTTCTTCCCTAATGATCATTCTAGCCTCACTTTATTTCGAGACATGTTCAACATCGTCCCTGTATTTCTAAGGTCATCATGGTTATAAGTGTTCCTATGTTCCTTGATCCTAATATCCAGAGATCTGGTTGTTTCCCCCACGTATTCTTTGTCACAGCCCCCACCTGGTATAGTGTATACTCCTGCACTCGTGTCAGAGACATTCTTGGGTTTCTGTACTCGGTTTCTGATAGTTGAGCTGGTGGATATTTTAGCTAGTTTTCTGTCAAGAATTTTAGAAGGGTTAGTTGCAAAATCGCTGGTGGGTAAAAGATGTAACTTGACTCACGAAACCGTAATGACACGATTGCAAACAAACCATACTATATTGTGGCTAGCTGGCCCAGTGGCTAATGTGTCGGTCTGGAGTTTTAAGACTCTCTGATCGCTGGTTCTAACCCCACCCGTGGTATGGTTTAAACGATGTAACTCGGAGGTTTTCCTTCAACTGGATTGTTGTTGATCTTGTTGAGGATGTGTGCCGCACGTTTCCTGCAGTCACGTATGAAGTGTAGGGGAAGTGTAGCGAACTGAAGGAATGAGTAATGTATGTACATTCTTCCTCGAACAACTGTGGACTGGAAATTCTGTAAGCTTTCAGAAAGAAGTCTATAAATATTTCTCTTTTAGTTCTGGTGTCATCCTGAGAGAGGAAATGTAGATCGTTCTTGTAGGTAGGTTTATGGTAGACTAAAAGAAAGTCTGTTTTCACCTGTGAGTAGGATTAGATTTTAGATTTTGCCACCGAAGTGGCTAGTTTATTGTGCACCCCATATCCATCCTGTGGACGGTAGCGCAAAAGCATATGGATACACAAAAGGCCTAGGAACTAGGCCCCAAAGGGTTAACAGGAATACATATGGATTTATATCTACATATCTATAGTTCACTTATCTGTTACAAGCAAATTTAGGAAATTTGCTTAGTATATCTGGTATCTTATTTTCATTAATAAGATATCTTGACATGTCACATAGGTTATTATACTGTCTGTCTCTGTATTCCTCAATAAGTGGACAATTAAGCACATAGTGTTCAAGACAGTGACCATATGCCTGATCACATAATTTACATTTAGTTTGATCATCATCTGTGTGTCTCCCAAACTGCCAGAAGTACTTGTAACCAAGCCTAAGTCTGGCCACTACAACATCAGTCAGTACTTGTAACCAAGCCTAAGTCTGGCCACTACAACATCAGTCAGTACTTGTAACCAAGCCTAAGCCTGGCCACTACAACATCAGTCAGTACTTGTAACCAAGCCTAAGTCTGGCCACTACAACATCAGTCAGTACTTGTAACCAAGCCTAAGTCTGGCCACTACAACATCAGTCAGTACTTGTAACCAAGCCTAAGCCTGGCCACTACAACATCAGTCAGTACTTGTAACCAAGCCTAAGTCTGGCCACTACAACATCAGTCAGTACTTGTAACCAAGCCTAAGTCTGGCCACTACAACATCAGTCAGTACTTGTAACCAAGCCTAAGCCTGGCCACTACAACATCAGTCAGTACTTGTAACCAAGCCTAAGCCTGGCCACTACAACATCAGTCAGTACTTGTAACCAAGCCTAAGTCTGGCCACTACAACATCAGTCAGTACTTGTAACCAAGCCTAAGTCTGGCCACTACAACATCAGTCAGTACTTGTAACCAAGCCTAAGCCTGGCCACTACAACATCAGTCAGTACTTGTAACCAAGCCTAAGCCTGGCCACTACAACATCAGTCAGTACTTGTAACCAAGCCTAAGCCTGGCCACTACAACATCAGTCAGTACTTGTAACCAAGCCTAAGCCTGGCCACTACAACATCAGTCAGTACTTGTAACCAAGCCTAAGCCTGGCCACTACAACATCAGTCCTAAGCCTGGCCACTACAACATCAGTCAGTACTTGTAACCAAGCCTAAGTCTGGCCACTACAACATCAGTCAGTACTTGTAACCAAGCCTAAGCCTGGCCACTACAACATCAGTCAGTACTTGTAACCAAGCCTAAGCCTGGCCACTACAACATCAGTCAGTGTTCACATTGCAAGTTGCTCCATAAACATACTTATCTACGTTCATGTTATCATAGTGGGTTATAGATCTACTCAGGCTTCTAACTGCATTCCTATAACAATCATCTTCATTATTTACTTCTCTCCTAATATTATTCCTAATGCTAGACACAGTTATACCAAAGTTATATTCTACATTCTCCTTCTGGGTACTCTTCTTGGCTAACATATCAACTTTATCATGAAGGAGTAATCCAATGTGTGATGGGATCCATAGCAATTGTGTCCTCCTCTAGTGTAAATTTAATTTTAGGTGTTAATTTTAGTGTTGATGGTGTTGATGTCACGTACTTCTAGATTTTTTATATAATGACCAAAATATCTTCAACGTCCGGCATCCACATAACTGACCTCTGATCTCTGATCGCGGGCTCTATCCCCGCCCGTGGTATGGCATGTTAGTGAGGATCCGTCTGGATTCTAGGCCCTCCACAAGTAAATTGACCATTATTGCACTAAGGGCTCCCCCATGGCAAGCCCGAACAGTTTATACTTATTATCTTCATATCTAAGAGTTATAATGAACACATAGCTCGACAAGGCTCACAAAATCCCGGCGAGGTACAGGTACCTTTGTATCATCATTAATCACCCTGTGAAGATCAATAATAATAATAATAATAATAATAATAATAATAATAAAAATAATAAGAATAATAGCTGACATCAATGACATACTACTATATAGAAAGCCGCTTGTTATGCAAATTAGGTCAGTTTTGTCCCAGGATGCGACCCACACCTGTCCACTAACACCCAGGTACCCATTTTATACTGATGGGTGAACGGGACAGCAGGTGTCTTATGGAAACACGTCCCTAATATTTTCCAGCCGTACCAGAGATTCGAACACCGGACCTGAACTGGAACATTGGTGAATAAGGCAGTGACGTCGACACTTGCAATCCTCTTATCACTCTTATTGTGGTCCCTGATACGGTTAAGGTCACCCAAATGCCTGATTAATCATACCCAGAAGTTTCGATAAATATTTCGCCAAAACCCCTGCTAGCCTATGAGGGGCGCTGCCAATACCAGATGCAATAGGTCTCGTAGCCAAATTTGGTTGGTGGGTTTTCGGTAAACCATAGGTAGTCTTGCTGACTTGGAGTTAATAGGAACGAGATGCAAGGGCGTTTTGCCTTCCTCTGCTACGGGTCTAAGAAAGGAATCTGTTTCACGTATGCTCGGGGATGGATAAGATAAGATTTCGTTCGGATTTTTAACCCCGGAGGGTTAGCCACACAGGATAACCCAAGAAAGTCAGTGCGTCATCGAGGACTGTCTAACTTATTTCCATTGGGGTCCTTAATCTTGTCCCCCAGGATGCCACCCACACCAGTCGACTAACACCCAGGTACCTATTTGCTGCTAGGTGAACAGGACAACAGGTGTAAGGAAACGTGTCGAAATGTTTCCACCCGCCAGGAATCGAACCCGGGCCCTCCGTGTGTGAAGCGGGTTGGGTATGTGTTGGTGTTGCTTAGTAAATTTTGCATCTTGTTAACGAAGTCTGTACGGCTGAGGATGGCTGTTCATCATCCTTCGTCCTCTGTGGTGATGAACTGAAGAATTTCCAGTTCTTCCAGTTCGCTACACTTCCCCTACACTTCATATGTGACTGCAGGAAACATGCGGCACACATCCTCAGCAAGACCAACACCAATCAAGTTTCTAAAATACTTTCCAAAATATCCATCAGCTCCTCAACTATTATCAGACACTTAGTGTAGAAGCCCAAGAATGACTCTGACACGAGTACAGGAGTACACACTATACCATGTGGAGGATGTGACAGAGTAAAGTGGGAGAAACTGCCAGATCTCTGGCCAGATAGACTGTTGTCACACCCTGCGTCATTATGTACTGGAGTGCGTCACACCCTGCGTCATTATGTACTGGAGTGCGTCACACCCTGCGTCATTATATACTGGAGTGCGTCACACCCTGCGTCATTATGTACTGGAGTGCGTCACACCCTGCGTCATTATGTACTGGAGTGCGTCACACCCTGCGTCATTATATACTGGAGTGCGTCACACCCTGCGTCATTATGTACTGGAGTGCTTCACACCCTGCGTCATTATATACTGGAGTGCGTCACACCCTGCGTCATTATGTACTGGAGTGCGATTAAATTAATGAATTTAGAGACTCACTCAGAAATGTTCAAGAAATGTCAAAGTATTTTATCCACAGTGGTATATTACAGACCATTCTGGAGAAATACTCTGACTTTGTAACTTTGGGGCCCAGTCCCTGGACCCATTGTATACCTCTGTAATCATTCTGACTACCACCCACAGGATGGGTATGGGGTGACTACCACCCACAGGATGGGTATGGTGTGACTACCACCCACAGGATGGGTATGGGGTACATAATAAACATATTAAACTATCTGGATATTAGAGTCAGGGAAGACAACAACACATGCAGCCATGATGACCATGCAAACACAGGGACGATGTTGGACACCTTATGAACGTCAGTGAGGCTAAAATAGTCATTAGGGGAGAAGATTTAAGACGTTGAAAGCGTATAGAGGCTGCCCTAGGTAGACTAAGTAGACTGTTCCACTCATACACTACTAGGTAGACTGTTCCACTCATACACTACTAGGTAGACTGTTCCACTCATACACTACTAGGTAGACTGTTCCACTTATACACTACTAGGTATACTGTTCCACTCATACACTACTAGGTAGACTGTTTCACTCATACACTACTAGGTAGACTGTTCCACTCATACACTACTAGGTAGACTGTTTCACTCATACACTACTAGGTAGACTGTTCCACTCATACACTACTAGGTAGACTGTTCCACTTATACACTACTAGGTATACTGTTCCACTCATACACTACTAGGTAGACTGTTTCACTCATACACTACTAGGTAGACTGTTCCACTCATACACTACTAGGTAGACTGTTCCACTCATACACTACTAGGTAGACTGTTCCACTCATACAATACTAGGTAGACTGTTCCACTCATACACTACTAGGTAGACTGTTTCACTCATACACTACTAGGTAGACTGTTCCACTCATACACTACTAGGTAGACTGTTCCACTCATACACTACTAGGTAGACTGTTCCACTCATACACTACTAGGTAGACTGTTCCACTCATACACTACTAGGTAGACTGTTCCACTCATACACTACTAGGTAGACTGTTCCACTCATACACTACTAGGTAGACTGTTCCACTCATACACTACTAGGTAGACTGTTCCGCTCATACACTACTAGGTAGACTGTTCCACTCATACACTACTAGGTAGACTGTTCCACTCATACACTACTAGGTAGACTTTCCACTCATACACTACTAGGTAGACTGTTCCACTCATACACTACTAGGTAGACTGTTCCACTCATACTTTCCTATATCCTTTCTAAACCTAAATATACTCAATTTTAACCCATTATTTCGTGTTCAGATATTTCCTCACCAATGCAAAAAAAAAAAAACAGAATGAAAACAGGGTTTAATTTTAAACTCACCTGAATAAAAAACATTTTGGGTTTCCCAGCCAATGACGGGCATTTAGAAGCATCAAAATTCTTCCATAATTCCGCCGTGTCGACCTTGTCATCAAAAACCCAGATAAATTCCTTGTTGGTCTTGTCATTTATGCCACCATGACTCATAAACACCACCACCAGGGCGTCGTACTTACTGTGGTATTACACCGACTCCAAGCTGAGGGACTGATTACACCGACTCCAGACTGAGGGACTGATTACACCGACTCCAGGCTGAGGGACTGATTACACCGACTCCAAGCTGAGGGACTGATTACACCGACTCCAAGCTGAGGGACTGATTACACCGACTCCAGACTGAGGGACTGATTACACCGACTCCAAGCTGAGGGACTGATTACACCGACTCCAGACTGAGGGACTGATTACACCGACTCCAAGCTGAGGGACTGAT
This sequence comes from Cherax quadricarinatus, assembly GCF_038502225.1. Lineage (NCBI taxonomy): Eukaryota > Metazoa > Arthropoda > Malacostraca > Decapoda > Parastacidae > Cherax > Cherax quadricarinatus. The sequence continues at coordinate 180,978 of NW_027195101.1, forward strand.
TACACCGACTCCAGACTGAGGGACTGATTACACCGACTCCAAGCTGAGGGACTGATTACACCGACTCCAGACTGAGGGACTGATTACACCGACTCCAAGCTGAGGGACTGATTACACCGACTCCAGACTGAGGGACTGATTACACCGACTCCAGACTGAGGGACTGATTACACCGACTCCAGACTGAGGGACTGATTACACCGACTCCAAGCTGAGGGACTGATTACACCGACTCCAGACTGAGGGACTGATTACACCGACTCCAAGCTGAGGGACTGATTACACCGACTCCAGACTGAGGGACTGATTACACCGACTCCAGACTGAGGGACTGATTACACCGACTCCAGACTGAGGGACTGATTACACCGACTCCAAGCTGAGGGACTGATTACACCGACTCCAGACTGAGGGACTGATTACACCGACTCCAGACTGAGGGACTGATTACACCGACTCCAAGCTGAGGGACTGATTACACCGACTCCAGACTGAGGGACTGATTACACCGACTCCAAGCTGAGGGACTGATTACACCGACTCCAGACTGAGGGACTGATTACACCGACTCCAGACTGAGGGACTGATTACACCGACTCCAAGCTGAGGGACTGATTACACCGACTCCAGACTGAGGGACTGATTACACCGACTCCAGACTGAGGGACTGATTACACCGACTCCAGACTGAGGGACTGATTACACCGACTCCAGACTGAGGGACTGATTACACCGACTCCAGACTGAGGGACTGATTACACCGACTCCAAGCTGAGGGACTGATTACACCGACTCCAAGCTGAGGGACTGATTACACCGACTCCAGACTGAGGGACTGATTACACCGACTCCAGACTGAGGGACTGATTACACCGACTCCAGACTGAGGGACTGATTACACCGACTCCAGACTGAGGGACTGATTACACCGACTCCAGACTGAGGGACTGATTACACCGACTCCAGACTGAGGGACTGATTACACCGACTCCAGACTGAGGGACTGATTACACCGACTCCAAGCTGAGGGACTGATTACACCGACTCCAGACTGAGGGACTGATTACACCGACTCCAGACTGAGGGACTGATTACACCGACTCCAGACTGAGGGACTGATTACACCGACTCCAGACTGAGGGACTGATTACACCGACTCCAGACTGAGGGACTGATTACACCGACTCCAGACTGAGGGACTGATTACACCGACTCCAGACTGAGGGACTGATTACACCGACTCCAAGCTGAGGGACTGATTACACCGACTCCAAGCTGAGGGACTGATTACACCGACTCCAGACTGAGGGACTGATTACTGAGGGACTGATTACACCGACTCCAGACTGAGGGACTGATTACACCGACTCCAAGCTGAGGGACTGATTACACCGACTCCAAGCTGAGGGACTGATTACACCGACTCCAGACTGAGGGTCTGATTACACCGACTCCAAGCTGAGGGACTGATTACACCGACTCCAGACTGAGGGTCTGATTACACCGACTCCAAGCTGAGGGACTGATTACACCGACTCCAGACTGAGGGACTGATTACACTGATTACACCGACTCCTGAGGGAGACTGAGGGACTGATTACACCGACTCCAAGCTGAGGGACTGATTACACCGACTCCAGACTGAGGGACTGATTACACCGACTCCAGACTGAGGGACTGATTACACCGACTCCAAGCTGAGGGACTGATTACACCGACTCCAGACTGAGGGACTGATTACACCGACTCCAGACTGAGGGACTGATTACACCGACTCCAGACTGAGGGACTGATTACACCGACTCCAGACTGAGGGACTGATTACACCGACTCCAGACTGAGGGACTGATTACACCGACTCCAAGCTGAGGGACTGATTACACCGACTCCAGACTGAGGGACTGATTACACCGACTCCAGACTGAGGGACTGATTACACCGACTCCAGACTGAGGGACTGATTACACCGACTCCAGACTGAGGGACTGATTACACCGACTCCAGACTGAGGGACTGATTACACCGACTCCAGACTGAGGGAGAGATTACACCGACTCCAGACTGAGGGACTGATTACGACCGACTCCGACTCCAGACTGAGGGACTGATTACACCAGACTCCAGACTGAGGGACTGATTACACCGACTCCAGACTGAGGGACTGATTACACCGACTCCAAGCTGAGGGACTGATTACACCGACTCCAGACTGAGGGACTGATTACACCGACTCCAAGCTGAGGGACTGATTACACCGACTCCAAGCTGAGGGACTGATTACACCGACTCCAGACTGAGGGACTGATTACACCGACTCCAAGCTGAGGGACTGATTACACCGACTCCAGACTGAGGGACTGATTACACCGACTCCAGACTGAGGGACTGATTACACCGACTCCAGACTGAGGGACTGATTACACCGACTCCAGACTGAGGGACTGATTACACCGACTCCAGACTGAGGGACTGATTACACCGACTCCAGACTGAGGGACTGATTACACCGACTCCAGACTGAGGGACTGATTACACCGACTCCAGACTGAGGGACTGATTACACCGACTCCAAGCTGAGGGACTGATTACACCGACTCCAGACTGAGGGACTGATTACACCGACTCCAGACTGAGGGACTGATTACACCGACTCCAGACTGAGGGACTGATTACACCGACTCCAGACTGAGGGACTGATTACACCGACTCCAGACTGAGGGACTGATTACACCGACTCCAGACTGAGGGACTGATTACACCGACTCCAGACTGAGGGACTGATTACACCGACTCCAGACTGAGGGACTGATTACACCGACTCCAGACTGAGGGACTGATTACACCGACTCCAGACTGAGGGACTGATTACACCGACTCCAGACTGAGGGACTGATTACACCGACTCCAGACTGAGGGACTGATTACACCGACTCCAGACTGAGGGACTGATTACACCGACTCCAGACTGAGGGACTGATTACACCGACTCCAGACTGAGGGACTGATTACACCGACTCCAAGCTGAGGGACTGATTACACCGACTCCAGACTGAGGGACTGATTACACCGACTCCAGACTGAGGGACTGATTACACCGACTCCAAGCTGAGGGACTGATTACACCGACTCCAGACTGAGGGACTGATTACACCGACTCCAGACTGAGGGACTGATTACACCGACTCCAGACTGAGGGACTGATTACACCGACTCCAGACTGAGGGACTGATTACACCGACTCCAGACTGAGGGACTGATTACACCGACTCCAAGCTGAGGGACTGATTACACCGACTCCAAGCTGAGGGACTGATTACACCGACTCCAGACTGAGGGACTGATTACACCGACTCCAAGCTGAGGGACTGATTACACCGACTCCAGACTGAGGGACTGATTACACCGACTCCAGACTGAGGGACTGATTACACCGACTCCAGACTGAGGGACTGATTACACCGACTCCAGACTGAGGGACTGATTACACCGACTCCAGACTGAGGGACTGATTACACCGACTCCAGACTGAGGGACTGATTACACCGACTCCAGACTGAGGGACTGATTACACCGACTCCAGACTGAGGGACTGATTACACCGACTCCAGACTGAGGGACTGATTACACGACGACTCCAGACTGAGGGACTGATTACACCGACTCCAGACTGAGGGACTGATTACACCGACTCCAGACTGAGGGACTGATTACACCGACTCCAAGCTGAGGGACTGATTACACCGACTCCAGACTGAGGGACTGATTACACCGACTCCAGACTGAGGGACTGATTACACCGACTCCAGACTGAGGGACTGATTACACCGACTCCAGACTGAGGGACTGATTACACCGACTCCAGACTGAGGGACTGATTACACCGACTCCAGACTGAGGGACTGATTACACCGACTCCAGACTGAGGGACTGATTACACCGACTCCAGACTGAGGGACTGATTACACCGACTCCAGACTGAGGGACTGATTACACCGACTCCAAGCTGAGGGACTGATTACACCGACTCCAGACTGAGGGACTGATTACACCGACTCCTGATTACAGACTGAGGGACTGATTACACCGACTCCAGACTGAGGGACTGATTACACCGACTCCAGACTGAGGGACTGATTACACCGACTCCAGACTGAGGGACTGATTACACCGACTCCAGACTGAGGGACTGATTACACCGACTCCAGACTGAGGGACTGATTACACCGACTCCAGACTGAGGGACTGATTACACCGACTCCAGACTGAGGGACTGATTACACCGACTCCAGACTGAGGGACTGATTACACCGACTCCAGACTGAGGGACTGATTACACCGACTCCAGACTGAGGGACTGATTACACCGACTCCAGACTGAGGGACTGATTACACCGACTCCAGACTGAGGGACTGATTACACCGACTCCAGACTGAGGGACTGATTACACCGACTCCAGACTGAGGGACTGATTACACCGACTGAGGGACGGATTACACCGACTCCAGACTGAGGGACTGATTACACCGACTCCAGACTGAGGGACTGATTACACCGACTCCAGACTGAGGGACTGATTACACGACTCCAGACTGAGGGACTGATTACACCGACTCCAGACTGAGGGACTGATTACACCGACTCCAGACTGAGGGACTGATTACACCGACTCCAGACTGAGGGACTGATTACACGACTCCAGACTGAGGGACTGATTACACCGACTCCAGACTGAGGGACTGATTACACCGACTCCAGACTGAGGGACTGATTACACCGACTCCAGACTGAGGGACTGATTACACCGACTCCAGACTGAGGGACTGATTACACCGACTCCAGACTGAGGGACTGATTACACCGACTCCAAGCTGAGGGACTGATTACACCGACTCCAGACTGAGGGACTGATTACACCGACTCCAGACTGAGGGACTGATTACACCGACTCCAGACTGAGGGACTGATTACACCGACTCCAAGCTGAGGGACTGATTACACCGACTCCAGACTGAGGGACTGATTACACCGACTCCAGACTGAGGGACTGATTACACCGACTCCAGACTGAGGGACTGATTACACCGACTCTGAGGGACTGATTACAGACTCCAGACTGACTGAGGGACGGAGGACACCGACTCCAGACTGAGGGACTGATTACACCGACTCCAGACTGAGGGACTGATTACACCGACTCCAGACTGAGGGACTGATTACACCGACTCCAGACTGAGGGACTGATTACACCGACTCCAGACTGAGGGACTGATTACACGGACTCCAGACTGAGGGACTGATTACAGACTGAGGGACTGATTACCCCGACTCCAGACTGAGGGACTGATTACACCGACTCCAGACTGAGGGACTGATTACACCGACTCCAGACTGAGGGACTGATTACACCGACTCCAGACTGAGGGACTGATTACACTGACTCCAGACTGAGGGACTGATTACACCGACTCCAAGCTGAGGGACTGATTACACCGACTCCAGACTGAGGGTCTGATTACACCGACTCCAAGCTGAGGGACTGATTACACCGACTCCAGACTGAGGGACTGATTACACCTGAGGGACTCCGACTCCAAGCTGAGGGACTGATTACACCGACTCCAGACTGAGGGACTGATTACACCGACTCCGACTCCAGACTGAGGGACTGATTACACCGACTCCAGACTGAGGGACTGATTACACCGACTGAGGGACTGATTACACCGACTCCAAGCTGAGGGACTGATTACACCGACTCCAGACTGAGGGACTGATTACACCGACTCCAGACTGAGGGACTGATTACACCGACTCCAGACTGAGGGACTGATTACACCGACTCCAGACTGAGGGACTGATTACACCGACTCCAGACTGAGGGACTGATTACACCGACTCCAGACTGAGGGACTGATTACACCGACTCCTGATTACAGACTGAGGGACTGATTACACCGACTCCAGACTGAGGGACTGGACTCCAGACTGAGGGACTGATTACACCGACTCCACCCTGAGGGACTGATTACACCGACTCCAGACTGAGGGACTGATTACACCGACTCCAGACTGAGGGACTGATTACACCGACTCCAAGCTGAGGGACTGATTACACCGACTCCAGACTGAGGGACTGATTACACCGACTCCAGACTGAGGGACTGATTACACCGACTCCAAGCTGAGGGACTGATTACACCGACTCCAGACTGAGGGACTGATTACACCGACTCCAGACTGAGGGACTGATTACACCGACTCCAGACTGAGGGACTGATTACACCGACTCCAGACTGAGGGACTGATTACACCGACTCCAGACTGAGGGACTGATTACACCGACTCCAGACTGAGGGACTGATTACACCGACTCCAGACTGAGGGACTGATTACACCGACTCCAGACTGAGGGACTGATTACACCGACTCCAGACTGAGGGACTGATTACACCGACTCCAGACTGAGGGACTGATTACACCGACTCCAGACTGAGGGACTGATTACACCGACTCCAGACTGAGGGACTGATTACACCGACTCCAGACTGAGGGACTGATTACACCGACTCCAGACTGAGGGACTGATTACACCGACTCCAGACTGAGGGACTGATTACACCGACTCCAGACTGAGGGACTGATTACACCGACTCCAGACTGAGGGACTGATTACACCGACTCCTGATTACAGACTGAGGGACTGATTACACCGACTCCAGACTGAGGGACTGATTACACCGACTCCAGACTGAGGGACTGATTACACCGACTCCAGACTGAGGGACTGATTACACCGACTCCAGCTGAGGGACTGATTACACCGACTCCGACTCCAGACTGAGGGACTGATTACACCGACTCCAGACTGAGGGACTGATTACACCGACTCCAAGCTGAGGGACTGATTACACCGACTCCAGACTGAGGGACTGATTACACCGACTCCAAGCTGAGGGACTGATTACACCGACTCCAGACTGAGGGACTGATTACACCGACTCCAGACTGAGGGACTGATTACACCGACTCCAGACTGAGGGACTGATTACACCGACTCCAGACTGAGGGACTGATTACACCGACTCCAGACTGAGGGACTGATTACACCGACTCCAGACTGAGGGACTGATTACACCGACTCCAGACTGAGGGACTGATTACACCGACTCCAAGCTGAGGGACTGATTACACCGACTCCAGACTGAGGGACTGATTACACCGACTCCAGACTGAGGGACTGATTACACCGACTCCAGACTGAGGGACTGATTACACCGACTCCAGACTGAGGGACTGATTACACCGACTCCAGACTGAGGGACTGATTACACCGACTCCAGACTGAGGGACTGATTACACCGACTCCAGACTGAGGGACTGATTACACCGACTCCAAGCTGAGGGACTGATTACACCGACTCCAGACTGAGGGACTGATTACACCGACTCCAAGCTGAGGGACTGATTACACCGACTCCAGACTGAGGGACTGATTACACCGACTCCAGACTGAGGGACTGATTACACCGACTCCAGACTGAGGGACTGATTACACCGACTCCAGACTGAGGGACTGATTACACCGACTCCAGACTGAGGGACTGATTACACCGACTCCAGACTGAGGGACTGATTACACCGACTCCACCCTGAGGGACTGATTACACCGACTCTGAGGGACTGATTACACCGACTCCAGACTGAGGGACTGATTACACCGACTCCAGACTGAGGGACTGATTACACCGACTCCAAGACTGAGGGACTGATTACACCGACTCCAGACTGAGGGACTGATTACACCGACTCCAGACTGAGGGACTGATTACACCGACTCCAAGCTGAGGGACTGATTACACCGACTCCAGACTGAGGGACTGATTACACCGACTCCAGACTGAGGGACTGATTACACCGACTCCAAGCTGAGGGACTGATTACACCGACTCCAGACTGAGGGACTGATTACACCGACTCCAGACTGAGGGACTGATTACACCGACTCCAAGCTGAGGGACTGATTACACCGACTCCAGACTGAGGGACTGATTACACCGACTCCAGACTGAGGGACTGATTACACCGACTCCAAGCTGAGGGACTGATTACACCGACTCCAGACTGAGGGACTGATTACACCGACTCCAAGCTGAGGGACTGATTACACCGACTCCAAGCTGAGGGACTGATTACACCGACTCCAAGCTGAGGGACTGATTACACCGACTCCAGACTGAGGGACTGATTACACCGACTCCAAGCTGAGGGACTGATTACACCGACTCCAGACTGAGGGACTGATTACACCGACTCCAGACTGAGGGACTGATTACACCGACTCCAGACTGAGGGACTGATTACACCGACTCCAGACTGAGGGACTGATTACACCGACTCCAGACTGAGGGTCTGATTACACCGACTCCTCCAGACTGAGGGACTGATTACACCGACTCCAGACTGAGGGACTGATTACACCGACTCCAGACTGAGGGACTGATTACACCGACTCCAGACTGAGGGACTGATTACACCGACTCCAGACTGAGGGACTGATTACACCGACTCCAGACTGAGGGACTGATTACACCGACTCCAAGCTGAGGGACTGATTACACTGACTCCAGACTGAGGGACTGATTACACCGACTCCAAGCTGAGGGACTGATTACACCGACTCCAGACTGAGGGACTGATTACACCGACTCCAGACTGAGGGACTGATTACACCGACTCCAGACTGAGGGACTGATTACACTGACTCCAGACTGAGGGACTGATTACACCGACTCCAGACTGAGGGACTGATTACACCGACTCCAGACTGAGGGACTGATTACACCGACTCCAGACTGAGGGACTGATTACACCGACTCCAGACTGAGGGACTGATTACACCGACTCCAGACTGAGGGACTGATTACACCGACTCCAGACTGAGGGACTGATTACACCGACTCCAGACTGAGGGACTGATTACACCGACTCCAGACTGAGGGACTGATTACACCGACTCCAGACTGAGGGACTGATTGAGCTGAGGGACTGATTACACCGACTCCAGACTGAGGGACTGATTACACCGACTCCAGACTGAGGGACTGATTACACCGACTCCAGACTGAGGGACTGATTACACCGACTCCAGACTGAGGGACTGATTACACCGACTCCAGACTGAGGGACTGATTACACCGACTCCAGACTGAGGGACTGATTACACCGACTCCAGACTGAGGGACTGATTACACCGACTCCAGACTGAGGGACTGATTACACCGACTCCAGACTGAGGGACTGATTACACCGACTCCAGACTGAGGGACTGATTACACCGACTCCAGACTGAGGGACTGATTACACCGACTCCAGACTGAGGGACTGATTACACCGACTCCAGACTGAGGGACTGATTACACCGACTCCAGACTGAGGGACTGATTACACCGACTCCAGACTGAGGGACTGATTACACCGACTCCAACTGAGGGACTGATTACACCGACTCCAGACTGAGGGACTGATTACACCGACTCCAGACTGAGGGACTTATTACACCGACTCCAGACTGAGGGACTGATTACACCGACTCCAGACTGAGGGACTGATTACACCGACTCCAGACTGAGGGACTGATTACACCGACTCCAGACTGAGGGACTGATTACACCGACTCCAGACTGAGGGACTGATTACACCGACTCCAAGCTCCACTGACTGAGGGACTGATTACACCGACTCCAGACTGAGGGACTGATTACACCGACTCCAGACTGAGGGACTGATTACACCGACTCCAGACTGAGGGACTGATTACACCGACTCCAAGCTGAGGGACTGATTACACCGACTCCAGACTGAGGGACTGATTACACCGACTCCAGACTGAGGGACTGATTACACCGACTCCAGACTGAGGGACTGATTACACCGACTCCAGACTGAGGGACTGATTACACCGACTCCAGACTGAGGGACTGATTACACCGACTCCAGACTGAGGGACTGATTACACCGACTCCAGACTGAGGGACTGATTACACCGACTCCAGACTGAGGGACTGATTACACCGACTCCAGACTGAGGGACTGATTACACCGACTCCAGACTGAGGGACTGATTACACCGACTCCAGACTGAGGGACTGATTACACCGACTCCAGACTGAGGGACTGATTACACCGACTCCAGACTGAGGGACTGATTACACCGACTCCAGACTGAGGGACTGATTACACCGACTCCAGACTGAGGGACTGATTACACCGACTCCAGACTGAGGGACTGATTACACCGACTCCAGACTGAGGGACTGATTACACCGACTCCAGACTGAGGGACTGATTACACCGACTCCAGACTGAGGGACTGATTACACTGACTCCAGACTGAGGGACTGATTACACCGACTCCAGACTGAGGGACTGATTACACCGACTCCAGACTGAGGGACTGATTACACCGACTCCAGACTGAGGGACTGATTACACCGACTCCAGACTGAGGGACTGATTACACCGACTCCAGACTGAGGGACTGATTACACCGACTCCAGACTGAGGGACTGATTACACCGACTCCAGACTGAGGGACTGATTTCACCGACTGAGGGACTGATTACACCGACTCCAGGCTGAGGGACTGATTACACCGACTCCAGACTGAGGGACTGATTACACTGACTCCAGACTGAGGGACTGATTACCGACTCCAGACTGAGGGACTGATTACACCGACTCCAGACTGAGGGACTGATTACACCGACTCCAGACTGAGGGACTGATTACACCGACTCCAGACTGAGGGACTGATTACACCGACTCCAGACTGAGGGACTGATTACACCGACTCCAGACTGAGGGACTGATTACACCGACTCCTGAGGGAAGACTGAGGGACTGATTACACCGACTCCAGACTGAGGGACTGATTACACCGACTCCAAGCTGAGGGACTGATTACACCGACTCCAGACTGAGGGACTGATTACACCGACTCCAGACTGAGGGACTGATTACACCGACTCCAGACTGAGGGACTGATTACACCGACTCCAGACTGAGGGACTGATTACACCGACTCCAGACTGAGGGACTGATTACACCGACTCCACCGACTCCAGACTGAGGGACTGATTACACCGACTCCAAGCTGAGGGACTGATTACACCGACTCCAGACTGAGGGACTGATTACACCGACTCCAGACTGAGGGACTGATTAAACCGACTCCCGAAGACTGAGGGACTGATTACACCGACTCCAGACTGAGGGACTGATTACACCGACTCCAAGCTGAGGGACTGATTACACCGACTCCAGACTGAGGGACTGATTACACCGACTCCAGACTGAGGGACTGATTACACCGACTCCAGACTGAGGGACTGATTACGACCTGAGGGACTCCGACTCCAGACTGAGGGACTGATTACACCGACTCCAGACTGAGGGACTGATTACACCGACTCCAAGCTGAGGGACTGATTACACCGACTCCAGACTGAGGGACTGATTACACCGACTCCAGACTGAGGGACTGATTACACCGACTCCAGACTGAGGGACTGATTACACCGACTCCAGACTGAGGGACTGATTACACCGACTCCAGAGCTGAGGGACTGATTACACCGACTCCAACTGAGGGACTGATTACACCGACTCCAGACTGAGGGACTGATTACACCGACTCCAGACTGAGGGACTGATTACACCGACTCCAGACTGAGGGACTGATTACACCGACTCCAGACTGAGGGACTGATTACACCGACTCCAGACTGAGGGACTGATTACACCGACTCCAGACTGAGGGACTGATTACACCGACTCCAGACTGAGGGACTGATTACACCGACTCCAGACTGAGGGACTGATTACACCGACTCCAAGCTGAGGGACTGATTACACCGACTCCAGACTGAGGGACTGATTACACCGACTCCAAGCTGAGGGACTGATTACACCGACTCCAGACTGAGGGACTGATTACACCGACTCCAAGCTGAGGGACTGATTACACCGACTCCAGACTGAGGGACTGATTACACCGACTCCAGACTGAGGGACTGATTACACCGACTCCAGACTGAGGGACTGATTACACCGACTCCAGACTGAGGGACTGATTACACCGACTCCAGACTGAGGGACTGATTACACCGACTCCAGACTGAGGGACTGATTACACCGACTCCAGACTGAGGGACTGATTACACCGACTCCAAGCTGAGGGACTGATTACACCGACTCCAAGCTGAGGGACTGATTACACCGACTCCAAGCTGAGGGACTGATTACACCGACTCCAGACTGAGGGACTGATTACACCGACTCCAGACTGAGGGACTGATTACACCGACTCCAGACTGAGGGACTGATTACACCGACTCCAGACTGAGGGACTGATTACACCGACTCCAGACTGAGGGACTGATTACACCGACTCCAGACTGAGGGACTGATTACACCGACTCCAGACTGAGGGACTGATTACACCGACTCCAGACTGAGGGACTGATTACACCGACTCCAGACTGAGGGACTGATTACACCGACTCCAGACTGAGGGACTGATTACACCGACTCCAGACTGAGGGACTGATTACACCGACTCCAGACTGAGGGACTGATTACACCGACTCCAGACTGAGGGACTGATTACACCGACTCCAGACTGAGGGACTGATTACACCGACTCCAGACTGAGGGACTGATTACACCGACTCCAGACTGAGGGACTGATTACACCGACTCCAGACTGAGGGACTGATTACACCGACTCCAGACTGAGGGACTGATTACACCGACTCCAGACTGAGGGTCTGATTACACCGACTCCAGACTGAGGGACTGATTACACCGACTCCAGACTTAGGGTCTGATTACACCGACTCCAGACTGAGGGACTGATTACACCGACTCCAGACTGAGGGACTGATTACACCGACTCCAGACTGAGGGACTGATTACACCGACTCCAAGCTGAGGGACTGATTACACCGACTCCAAGCTGAGGGACTGATTACACCGACTCCAGACTGAGGGACTGATTACACCGACTCCAAGCTGAGGGACTGATTACACCGACTCCAGACTGAGGGACTGATTACACCGACTCCAGACTGAGGGACTGATTACACCGACTCCAGACTGAGGGACTGATTACACCGACTCCAGACTGAGGGACTGATTACACCGACTCCAAGCTGAGGGACTGATTACACCGACTCCAGACTGAGGGACTGATTACACCGACTCCAGACTGAGGGACTGATTACACCGACTCCAGACTGAGGGACTGATTACACCGACTCCAGACTGAGGGACTGATTACACCGACTCCAGACTGAGGGACTGATTACACCGACTCCAGACTGAGGGACTGATTACACTGACTCCAGACTGAGGGACTGATTACACTGACTCTGAGGGACAGACTGAGGGACTGATTACACCGACTCCTGAGACTGAGGGACTGATTACACCGACTCCGAAGACTGAGGGACTGATTACACCGACTCCAGACTGAGGGACTGATTACACCGACTCCACTGAGGGACTGATTACAGACTGAGAGACTGATTACACCGACTCCAGACTGAGGGACTGATTACACCGACTCCAGACTGAGGGACTGATTACACCGACTCCAGACTGAGGGACTGATTACACCGACTCCAGACTGAGGGACTGATTACACCGACTCCAGACTGAGGGACTGATTACACCGACTCCAGACTGAGGGACTGATTACACCGACTCCAGACTGAGGGACTGATTACACCGACTCCAGACTGAGGGACTGATTACACCGACTCCAGACTGAGGGACTGATTACACCGACTCCAGACTGAGGGACTGATTACACCGACTCCAGACTGAGGGACTGATTACACCGACTCCAGACTGAGGGACTGATTACACCGACTCCAGACTGAGGGACTGATTACACCGACTCCAGACTGAGGGACTGATTACACCGACTCCAGACTGAGGGCCTGATTACACCGACTGAGGGACCAGACTGAGGGACTGATTACACCGACTCCAGACTGAGGGACTGATTACACTGACTCCTGACTCCAGACTGAGGGACTGATTACACCGACTCCAGACTGAGGGACTGATTACACTGACTCCAGACTGAGGGACTGATTACACCGACTCCAGACTGAGGGACTGATTACACCGACTCCAGACTGAGGGACTGATTACACTGACTCCAGACTGAGGGACTGATTACACCGACTCCAGACTGAGGGACTGATTACACCGACTCCAGACTGAGGGACTGATTACACCGACTCCAAGCTGAGGGACTGATTACACTGACTCCAGACTGAGGGACTGATTACACTGACTCCAGACTGAGGGACTGATTACACTGACTCCAGACTGAGGGACTGATTACACCGACTCCAAGCTGAGGGACTGATTACACTGACTCCAGACTGAGGGACTGATTACACCGACTCCAAGCTGAGGGACTGATTACACCGACTCCAGACTGAGGGACTGATTACACTGACTCCAAGCTGAGGGACTGATTACACCGACTCCAAGCTGAGGGACTGATTACACCGACTCCAGACTGAGGGACTGATTACACTGACTCCAAGCTGAGGGACTGATTACACCGACTCCAGACTGAGGGACTGATTACACCGACTCCAGACTGAGGGACTGATTACACCGACTAAAGACTGAGGGACTGATTACACCGACTAAAGACTGAGGGACTGATTACCTCAAAGTCCTTCTGATCTACACCATTAACTAACGAAATCAGCAGTCTAACGTACAGAAAGAAGCACATACTTACGATTTTCTAATGTAAGTAGGAACTCTTTCTTCTTAAGGTTCCTGAATGGTTCAGGAACCTTGAACCCCAGGTGTGTGAAGCACCGTCTGCATATTGTAGCATCATGACTCCCACAAGGTCGAGGCTGGTGAAGCAAACACAGGTGTGAGTGAGTGGACAACCCACAAGATGATGGAATATTTAACTCCGGATCATTCGTATTCTGGTGCATCGTCAGGAGCTATATATATATATATATATATATATATATATATATATATATATATATATATATATATATATATATATATATATATATATATATATATATATATATATATATATTTATATATATAAATGTCTTATTATAAACAGAGGAAGCAACAATTTGCAGACAAGTCACCCACTCTCTCATTTGCTCTCTTTTTACATTGCTTCACCACTCTCTTAACCTCTCTCTTTTTCTCCATATACTCTTCCCTCCTTGCATCACTTCTACTTTGTAAAAACCTCTCATATGCTAACTTTTTCTCCCTTACTACTCTCTTTACATCATCATTCCACCAATCGCTCCTCTTCCCTCCCGCACCCACTTTCCTGTGACCACAAACTTCTGCTGAACACTCTAACACTACATTCTTAAACCTACCCCATACCTCTTCGACCCCATTGTCTGTACTCTCACTAGCCCATCTATCCTCCAATAGCTGCTTATATCTTACCCTAACTGCCTCCTCCCTTAGTTTAAAAACTTTCTGACACTAAGATCCATGGTTCGATCCTTGGTACGGGTGGAGACACTGGGACGTGTTCTTAAGACACCTGCTGTCACTGTTCACCTAGCAGTTAGTAGGCAATTGGGTGTTAGTTACGTTACACCTGTTGTCCCTAGGCGAACAGTGACAGCAGGTGTAGGGGTAACTGACACACAGGTACCTACTTACTGCTAGGTGAACATGGACAGCAGGTGTCTTAGAGAAACATGTCCAAATGTTTCCACCCGTATCGGGGATCGAACCACGGACCTCAATGTGTGAGGCGAGTGCGTTACCAACCCATCCACGGGACACCTATTACATAAACTGGTTTCCACACTTTACAAATAAAGTTTATATGGTAGGCCTACTTCCGTCACTAGGCCTATCCACAGACTGACCATCTAGTGTTGTTCTCAGCCTATCAACTTACTCACCCGAAGCGTCTTAGTGGCTGATAGAACCAGCGAATATTGTCAATAATAATAATAATAATAATAATAATAATAATAATAATAATAATAATAATAATAATAATAATTCTTGAAGAACACTACTCACAGGTGGACCACCGAGAACAAAGGTGTCATAGACAAATATGACAGCCAGGCCTCTAGGCCTATGCTCCATGCTGTAGAGTGGAGAGTGTGGAGAGACAGGCATAGCAGCGATGGGTCGGTTTCTGTGTAATAATAATAATAATAATAATAATAATAATAATAATAATATTTATTACTACCAGTACCTGACACAACTTATACAGACAATAATAATAATAATAATAATAATAATAATAATAATAATAATAATAATAATAATAATAATAATAATAATAATAACAATAATAATAATAATAATAATAATAATAATAATAATAATAATAATAATAATAACAATAATAATAATAATAATAATAATAATAATAATAACAATAATAATAATAATAATAATAATAATAATAATAATAATAATATTTATTACTACCAGTACCTGACACAACTTATACAGACCATAATAATAATAATAATAATAATAATAATAATAATAATATTTATTACTACCAGTACCTGACACAACTTATACAGACCATAATAATAATAATAATAATAATAATAATAATAATAATAATAATAATAATATTTATTACTACCAGTACCTGACACAACTTATACAGACCATAATAATAATAATAATAATAATAATAATAATAATAATAATAATAATAATAATAATAATTATTACTACCAGTACCTGACAACTTATACAGACAATAATAATAATAATAATAATAATAATAACAATAATAATAATAATAATAATAATAATAATAATAATAATAATAATAATAACAATAATAATAATAATAATAATAATTATTACTACCAGTACCTGACACAACTTATACAGACCATAATAATAATAATAATAATAATAATAATAATAATAATAATAATAATAATAATAATAATAATATTTATTACTGCCAGTACCTGACACAACTTATACAGACCATAATAATAATAATAATAATAATAATAATAATAATAATAATAATAATAATAATAATAATAATAATAATAATAATAATATTTATTACTACCAGTACCTGACACAACTTATACAGACCATAATAATAATAATAATAATAATAATAATAATAATAATAATAATAATAATAATAATAATAATAATAATAATAATAATAATAATATTTATTACTACCAGTACCTGACACAACTTATACAGACCATAATAATAATAATAATAATAATAATAATAATAATAATAATAATAATAATAATAATAATAATAATAATAATAATAATAATAATAATATTTATTACTACCAGTACCTGACACAACTTATACAGACCATAATAATAATAATAATAATAATAATAATAATAATAATAATAATAATAATAATAATAATAATAATAATAATAATAATAATAATAATAATAATATTTATTACTACCAGTACCTGACACAACTTATACAGACCATAATAATAATAATAATAATAATAATAATAATAATAATAATAATAATAATAATAATAATAATAATAATAATAATAATAATATTTATTACTAGCAGTACCTGACACAACTTATACAGACCATAGCTGACACCTATGACATACTACTATATAGAAAGTTCCTTGTTATGTACAGCATTTCCTGCATATTAGGTCAGTTTTGTCCCCAGGATGCCACCCACACCAGTCACCTAACACCTAGGTACCTATTTTACACTGATGGGTGAACAGGGACAGCAGGTGTCTTATGGAAACACGCCCCTAATGTTTTCCAGCCGTACTGGAGGAGATTCGAACCCCGTACTTCAATGTGTGAGCTGAGTGCGCTACCGATCCAGCTATGGGACACCTGCCAATTTTGCACATTAGACGGTATTATAGGCCCTATAACGCAGAGTGAGGCCACCTGGAGGTCGGTTATATCATGCAGAGTGAGGCCACCTGGAGGTCGGTTATATCATGCAGAGTGAGGCCACCTGGAGGTCGGTTATATCATGCAGAGTGAGGCCACCTGGAGGTCGGTTATATCATGCAGAGTGAGGCCACCTGGAGGTCGGTTATATCATGCAGAGTGAGGCCACCTGGAGGTCGGTTATATCACGCAGAGTGAGGCCACCTGGAGGTCGGTTATATCATGCTGAGTGAGGCCACCTGGAGGTCGGTTATATCACGCAGAGTGAGGCCACCTGGAGGTCGGTTATATCATGCAGAGTGAGGCCACCTGGAGGTCGGTTATATCATGCAGAGTGAGGCCACCTGGAGGTCGGTTATATCACGCAGAGTGAGGGTACCTGGAGGTCGGTTATATCACGCAGAGTGAGGCCACCTGGAGGTCGGTTATATCACGCAGAGTGAGGCCACCTGGAGGTCGGTTATATCATGCTGAGTGAGGCCACCTGGAGGTCGGTTATATCATGCAGAGTGAGGCCACCTGGAGGTCGGTTATATCACGCAGAGTGAGGCCACCTGGAGGTCGGTTATATCATGCAGAGTGAGGCCACCTGGAGGTCGGTTATATCACGCAGAGTGAGGCCACCTGGAGGTCGGTTATATCATGCAGAGTGAGGCCACCTGGAGGTCGGTTATATCACGCAGAGTGAGGCCACCTGGAGGTCGGTTATATCACGCAGAGTGAGGCCACCTGGAGGTCGGTTATATCATGCAGAGTGAGGCCACCTGGAGGTCGGTTATATCACGCAGAGTGAGGCCACCTGGAGGTCGGTTATATCACGCAGAGTGAGGCCACCTGGAGGTCGGTTATATCATGCTGAGTGAGGCCACCTGGAGGTCGGTTATATCATGCAGAGTGAGGCCACCTGGAGGTCGGTTATATCACGCAGAGTGAGGCCACCTGGAGGTCGGTTATATCATGCAGAGTGAGGCCACCTGGAGGTCGGTTATATCACGCAGAGTGAGGCCACCTGGAGGTCGGTTATATCATGCAGAGTGAGGCCACCTGGAGGTCGGTTATATCACGCAGAGTGAGGTCACCTGGAGGTCGGTTATATCATGCAGAGTGAGGTCACCTGGAGGTCGGTTATATCACGCAGAGTGAGGCCACCTGGAGGTCAGTACTGATGGCAGACTAACAGTAAATATTCGTGGCAATAATAAATATTCAACGGAATTTATACGCTGAGAGTGTATTACCGTCAGTCCTGAGGCATTTTACGACCCTAACTGGTTTAGTGCTTCCCCATAATGTTAAAAATAAAGGATATTAACACTGACCCATAACTGGCTTAGTTACTCCCCATAATGTTAAAAATAAAGGATATTAACACTGACCCATAACTGGTTTAGTTTCTCCCCATAATGTTAAAAATAAAGGATATTAACACTGACCCATAACTGGTTTAGTTTCTCCCCATAATGTTAAAAATAAGGGATATTAACACTGACCCATAACTGGTTTAGTTACTCCCCATAATGTTAAAAATAAGGGATATTAACACTGACCCATAACTGGTTTAGTTACTCCTCATAATGTTAAAAATAAAGGATATTAACACTGACCCATAACTGGCTTAGTTACTCCCCATAATGTTAAAAATAAGGGATATTAACACTGACCCATAACTGGTTTAGTTACTCCTCATAATGTTAAAAATAAAGGATATTAACACTGACCCATAACTGGCTTAGTTACTCCCCATAATGTTAAAAATAAGGGATATTAACACTGACCCATAACTGGTTTAGTTCCTCCCCATAATGTTAAAAATAAGGGATATTAACACTGACCCATAACTGGCTTAGTTACTCCCCATAATGTTAAAAATAAGGGATATTAACACTGACCCATAACTGGCTTAGTTCCTCCCCATAATGTTAAAAATAAGGGATATTAACACTGACCCATAACTGGCTTAGTTCCTCCCCATAATGTTAAAAATAAAGGATATTAACACTGACCCATAACTGGCTTAGTTACTCCCCATACTGTTAAAAATAAGGGATATTAACACTGACCCATAACTGGCTTAGTTCCTCCCCATAATGTTAAAAATAAGGGATATTAACACTGACCCATAACTGGCTTAGTTACTCCCCATACTGTTAAAAATAAGGGATATTAACACTGACCCATAACTGGCTTAGTTACTCCCCATACTGTTAAAAATAAGGGATATTAACACTGACCCATAACTGGCTTAGTTCCTCCCCATAATGTTAAAAATAAGGGATATTAACACTGACCCATAACTGGCTTAGTTACTCCCCATACTGTTAAAAATAAGGGATATTAACACTGACCCATAACTGGCTTAGTTCCTCCCCATAATGTTAAAAATAAGGGATATTAACACTGACCCATAACTGGCTTAGTTCCTCCCCATATTGTTAAAAATAAGGGATATTAACACTGACCCATAACTGGCTTAGTTACTCCCCATACTGTTAAAAATAAGGGATATTAACACTGACCCATAACTGGCTTAGTTCCTCCCCATAATGTTAAAAATAAAGGATATTAACACTGACCCATAACTGGCTTAGTTCCTCCCCATAATGTTAAAAATAAAGGATATTAACACTGACCCATAACTGGCTTAGTTCCTCCCCATATTGTTAAAAATAAGGGATATTAACACAGACGCAGCAAATACTGCATTTTAAAACTCACTCTGTGAGAGGCAGACCCAATCCCTTCGTCCTAGCATCACTGGTGTCGGAGATGAGAACGTTCTGAGCATCAGCAGCATCACTCCTGTGTTTAGCGGAGATGTAATCAGACACAACATAACACAAACATCTAAATATCATAGCAATGACTCAGAATGATCTATAATCTATGAATAATGATAGGTGAAGACCCCAGTGTAAATAAGTCAGACCCCAGTGTAAATAAGTCAGACCCCAGTGTAAATAAGTCAGACCCCAGTGTAAATAAGTCAAAGACCCCAGTGTAAATAAGTCAGACCCCAGTGTAAATAAGTCAAAGACCCCAGTGTAAATAAGTCAAAGACCCCAGTGTAAATAAGTCAGACCCCAGTGTAAATAAGTCAAAGACCCCAGTGTAAATAAGTCAGACCCCAGTGTAAATAAGTCAAAGACCCCAGTGTAAATAAGTCAGATCCCAGTGTGTCAAAGACCCCAGCGTAAATAACAGTCAGTGTAAATAAGTCAAAGACCCCAGTGTAAATAAGTCAGACCCCAGTGTAAATAAGTCAAAGACCCCAGTGTAAATAAGTCAGACCCCAGTGTAAATAAGTCAAAGACCCCAGTGTAAATAAGTCAGACCCCAGTGTAAATAAGTCAAAGACCCCAGTGTAAATAAGTCAGACCCCAGTGTAAATAAGTCAAAGACCCCAGTGTAAATAAGTCAGACCCCAGTGTAAATAAGTCAAAGACCCCAGTGTAAATAAGTCAGACCCCAGTGTAAATAAGTCAAAGACCCCAGTGTAAATAAGTCAGACCCCAGTGTAAATAAGTCAAAGACCCCAGTGTAAATAAGTCAAAGACCCCAGTGTAAATAAGTCAGTGTAAATAAGTCAGACCCCAGTGTAAATAAGTCAGACCCCAGTGTAAATAAGTCAAAGACCCCAGTGTAAATAAGTCAGACCCCAGTGTAAATAAGTCAGACCCCAGTGTAAATAAGTCAAAGACCCCAGTGTAAATAAGTCAGACCCCAGTGTAAATAAGTCAGACCCCAGTGTAAATAAGTCAGTGTAAATAAGTCAGACCCCAGTGTAAATAAGTCAGACCCCAGTGTAAATAAGTCAAAGACCCCAGTGTAAATAAGTCAGACCCCAGTGTAAATAAGTCAAAGACCCCAGTGTACATAAGTCAGACCCCAGTGTAAATACGTCGAAGACCCCAGTGTAAATAAGTCAGACCCCAGTGTAAATAAGTCAAAGACCCCAGTGTAAATAAGTCAGACCCCAGTGTAAATAAGTCAAAGACCCCAGTGTAAATAAGTCAGACCCCAGTGTAAGTAAGTCAGACCCCAGTGTAAGTAAGTCAGACCCCAGTGTAAATAAGTCAGACCCCAGTGTAAATAAGTCAGACCCCAGTGTAAATAAGTCAGACCCCAGTGTAAGTAAGTCAGACCCCAGTGTAAATAAGTCAGACCCCAGTGTAAATAAGTCAGACCCCAGTGTAAATAAGTCAGACCCCAGTGTAAATAAGTCAGACCCCAGTGTAAATAAGTCAGACCCCAGTGTAAATAAGTCAGACCCCAGTGTAAATAAGTCAGACCCCAGTGTAAATAAGTCAAAGACCCCAGTGTAAATAAGTCAGACCCCAGTGTAAATAAGTCAGACCCCAGTGTAAATAAGTCAGACCCCAGTGTAAATAAGTCAAAGACCCCAGTGTAAATAAGTCAGACCCCAGTGTAAATAAGTCAAAGACCCCAGTGTAAGTAAGTCAGACCCCAGTGTAAGTAAGTCAGACCCCAGTGTAAATAAGTCAGACCCCAGTGTAAATAAGTCAGACCCCAGTGTAAATAAGTCAGACCCCAGTGTAAATAAGTCAGACCCCAGTGTAAGTAAGTCAGACCCCAGTGTAAATAAGTCAGACCCCAGTGTAAGTAAGTCAGACCCCAGTGTAAATAAGTCAGACCCCAGGGTAAGTAAGTCAGACCCCAGTGTAAATAAGTCAGACCCCAGTGTAAATAAGTCAGACCCCAGGGTAAGTAAGTCAGACCCCAGTGTAAATAAGTCAGACCCCAGGGTAAGTAAGTCAGACCCCAGTGTAAATAAGTCAGACCCCAGGGTAAGTAAGTCAGACCCCAGTGTAAATAAGTCAGACCCCAGTGTAAGTAAGTCAGACCCCAGTGTAAATAAGTCAGACCCCAGGGTAAGTAAGTCAGATCCCAGTGTAAATAAGTCAGACCCCAGGGTAAATAAGTCAGACCCCAGTGTAAATAAGTCAGACCCCAGTGTAAATAAGTCAGACCCCAGTGTAAGTAAGTCAGACCCCAGTGTAAGTAAGTCAGACCCCAGTGTAAATAAGTCAGACCCCAGTGTAAGTAAGTCAGACCCCAGTGTAAATAAGTCAGACCCCAGGGTAAGTAAGTCAGATCCCAGTGTAAATAAGTCAGACCCCAGGGTAAGTAAGTCAGACCCCAGTGTAAATAAGTCAGACCCCAGTGTAAGTAAGTCAGACCCCAGTGTAAATAAGTCAGACCCCAGTGTAAATAAGTCAGACCCCAGGGTAAATAAGTCAGACCCCAGTGTAAATAAGTCAGACCCCAGTGTAAATAAGTCAGACCCCAGTGTAAATAAGTGTAAGTAAGTCAGACCCCAGTGTAAATAAGTCAGACCCCAGTGTAAGTAAGTCAGACCCCAGTGTAAATGTCAGACCCCAGGGTAAGTAGATCCCAGTCAGACCCCAGTGTAAATAACCCCAGTGTAAATAAGTCAGACCCCAGTGTAAATAAGTCAGACCCCAGTGTAAGTAAGTCAGACCCCAGTGTAAATAAGTCAGACCCCAGTGTAAATAAGTCAGACCCCAGTGTAAGTAAGTCAGACCCCAGTGTAAATAAGTCAGACCCCAGTGTAAATAAGTCAGACCCCAGTGTAAATGTAGTGTAAGTAAGTCAGACCCCAGTGTAAGTAAGTCAGACCCCAGTGTAAATAAGTCAGACCCCAGGGTAAATAAGTCAGATCCCAGTGTAAATAAGTCAGACCCCAGGGTAAATAAGTCAGACCCCAGTGTAAATAAGTCAGACCCCAGTGTAAGTAAGTCAGACCCCAGTGTAAGTAAGTCAGACCCCAGGGTAAGTCGATGGGGTTCAACACCAGGGACTGACCACCTCATCTCACTACTACACTGCTGCCTGTGTGTTTAACTGAAGAGGTCTACCGTGTGGGTGAAACGTTCCATCAATACAAATATTTTACTTTAGCCGTTTTTTCACTGTTTTTTGGGGGTTTAAAAACCTTGGTTTTAATCAGATAAACCACAGCTTTACGA